>NC_044905.1:59473287-59748470 GCF_001633185.2 Quercus lobata | reverse complement strand
AAAACAAACAAACTTGCATAAAACTCGAGTTCCATTTAAAATGCTATTATAGGGCTTCCTAAACGCAACTATAGGTATGGGGCGATAAAAAATAAAAAAATAAAAACTTGCATGGAACACGAATTTATGGAGCTCAAGTTCCATTTAAAACATCATTATAGGGCTCCTTGAACGCAGCTATAGGTATGGGGTAATCAAATTAAAAAAAAAAAAAAAAAAAAAAAAAAAAAATGCCATGGACTACTGAGCTCTGCATGAACTCGAGTCCATCGCAATTTTATTTCATAAGTTTTTAATTTTAATTTTCCAAATTTCCGAGTTATAACTCAATTGGTCTAAAACACCTTCGACGTAAATCTTAAATATGAAACATCAAATCAATTAGAATCCGCGAGCCTGTCAACAACAATAGGACATTTCTCTAATAGTCTTGGACAATAGGGCAAAGTACCTGGAGGGTGATCAATAAAAAACAAGGGCCACGGACCCGATCCAATCCTATCCACACTCTTCGGTTATAATCTACCTCTACCATCAAGAGTCGATTTCAGTTCCAAAACGGATCGCTCTTAATCACAAGTCTCTAAAAAACATATATAGATTAATAATTATGATTAGATTACATATCATATACATAAGCGAGATCTCTTTTTAAAAAGATAAATATAGTCATGGAAGAAACGAAGGTGAAACAATTATGCTAACTGACATACATCGACACTATAACTGTTTTTTTTTCAAACAATCTATAACCAGGGTGTTAGTGGTCATATGTTAAAGGCGATACTTAAATGAAATGTTGAGCTTGAAGAATCGAACGTTCCATGAGCTTCTATAATTTAGTAATCAGAGATTGATATGATAATTGCTATGAAATAATTATAGTATAGCAGGGTATTTACTAATCAAGACATACTACCTTTCTTATAACTGTAAAATACTATAATATATTTAACTCTTATATACTACCTATATATTAACTGTAAATATATATATATATATATATATATATATATTAGGCTATTACTATTCCTAGATAATTTTTATTTTATTTTTTTATTTTATAATACTAGCTATATATATATATAGAGAGAGAGAGAGAGAGAGAGAGAGAGAGAGAGAGATGAATTTATTCTAACATATTTATAATAGTATGAGGCAACTATATGGAGCTTTCCATTGTGGACGTAGCTAGGCAATTAGGCTGAACCCCTACTACTTCTCTTGCATCCTCCAACCACTGTTCAGAGCTTTCCATTCGTCTCATTTAGCTATATTGTCTCCATCCTCCAGCCAATGTTCGGGGTTAACCAATGCTAGCGTGATTATACGGTAGCTCCGAATTCACAGATTCTTTGACTATTGAACTCCATTGAATTTAAATCTATTGCTCACAACTTCAAATACCCATATGATGATTTGATCTTCAATAACTTAGTTGTAATATGATTGCAGCAATTTCTCCCTGATCATCAGATATTCAAAAGCTTGAACTTGGATCTTTGGGTTGATGCTTTAAGAGAACTCTATACAAACAAACCCTAGATGCAAAAGCACATCTCTCTAAAGTATGTAATCACGTCCTATAGGGTTGCACAAAACCCTAAAAGCTTGAACGATGCGCTGGGCTTGAAAAATGAATTCTATCACAATTCTCTAAAGGTCAAAAATCTATCTTGATCTGTCAAGATTAGTAATTCTTGAAACGTTGAGTAGGGATCAAGATGGAGTTGAGATTTCCAAATAGTTAATTCTCCTTGGACTTGAAATTGATTTCAAACACACTCAAGACACACTGAAAATCTTATAAAATGTTACATTTCATCATAGTTTTCCAACCTAGTCCTATGGACCCAACAGTTTTTGCATGCTAACATGGCCTTCTTTAGTAAACAGATTAATTAATAAATTATTTGAACACATTTATATATTCTCTATTCGTGTAGGTGGTCACTTATTGCTGGTCGACTTCCAGGTAGAACAGCTAATGATGTGAAGAATTATTGGAATACACACCTGCGCCGCAAGAAGGTAATTCCCGTACAAACGATGCGGAAGAAAAGGCACAAGATATAGTGAAAGTGAATGTAATAAAACCACAACCCAGAACCTTGTCAAAAAATTTAACATTGGCAGGTGGGAAACCTATAATTGCAGAAAGGTTACAACTGAACGAAAATGTTAAAAATGTATCTCCAACATCAAAGCCCTCAGAGAACAAAATAAATTGGTGGGAAAACTTGTTAAAGGGCGAGAAAGGTGATGAGAGACTACCAGTCTCCCTAAGTTGTGGTTTAGAGTCGGAGCCCAAGCCAAACCTTTGGACTGAGGAAATAATACCAGAGGTAATAGTGGGGGACGCTTGTGACGATGATGGCATAAACTTTTGGGGTGACTCCAGTTTTGACATAGACCTGTGGGACTTTCTCAATGCAGGATAGGAAAATAGAGATCTAATGCTCTTTAGTTTGCTTTATTATTAGTATTATTAACAACCAAGTAAAGGGATTTGTGATGATTTATGGAAAAAGAGATTGAGTTACTTCTACCGTTAAGATATAAAGCATTGTGGTGTAATGTAACAAAATGTATTCAAAGTGAGTGGTTCCATACAATAAATATGTAAAGTAAACATATTTTAACCTTTACCACAATTTTTAAAATGGTGTCTAACCTTTGAAATGATTCATTTTAGTCTTTATACTTATTTGTGTCAAAAAGACCCCACCCTTAATTTTTTTTTTCTATGATTTTAAGTTGAGATTGTTTAGCAAAATCCTAGGGACTCTGATAGTAGAAAGAAATTGGTTATTTAAATACTTTGTTAGCTTCTTTTATGTTAGTTGGAGATAGAGAAAATTAAAGCGACAGTTATCTCCAGTAACCTTTTTGACACAAACTTCAAAGTATGGAGACTAAAATGAAACATTTCAAAAGATAAGGACCATTTCAAAACATAGGGTAAAGATTAAGAATTTAATGTGTCACTAAAAGAAGTCATTGGCTACCTTTTCTTAGCCATTTTAAACTCTTGGGATGCTCACTTAAGTGAGGGCTACAAGCTAGAGTTAGCCAATGAGTCAACTATGTTTTAAAGTCAAAAAGAATTTGTTTAGGAGATTCAACCATAGACAATACAAGCATAAAACCTCTTTTGGGATGAAAATGATACTAAACTTCTTCCATGGGTCTAAGATGCTATCAGTGTCCCTAACCCACATTTTAACACATATGGCTGGGCTCATGCAAAAGGTCCAAGAGAAACTGACTCATACCCTCCAAACCACAATCCTTCAATTTCTCCAATGGGAAACTTGGGCTTGGGCATTGCAAAAAGGAAAAAATAATAATAATAATAATAAAACATGGATTGAACTCACAAGAATGTCAGACTCGGTTGAATTAGGATTACAGAAAAACTATGAGAAAACAACCATCAACAAGCTAAGAAAAATTATCACGATGTATTTAATCATTTAGAATTATAGATAGGGGATCTACAATGATTTTGACCAGCTCTAAGCATGAATAGGCTTGGATTTCCTCATATATGATGCTCCAACATGGGCCAAACCAATTGCCTTGGCAATGGGGCAATGGAGAAAACAAGTGGATGCTAGTCTCATCTTCTTGCTGACTTTAATGGGCATTTTAAATTTTGACATTCTAATTCTGTTAGGCAAGAGATTGTTTATGAGTCTCCAAATTAATTGAGTCTCCAAAGCAATATTTTAAACTGATCATGAATTCTAAGATTCCAACAAAGATTCTTCCCAAGTTTCAACGTTGAATCAGTTGGGTTGGCTACCCAATATGTTGACGAAAATAATTTCCCCAAGCCAAGCCAATGTTTAGTTCTTTAAGCAATGGGAATGACTATGACAATTAGACACAGAAATTATCAGCTCATTTGCTCAACACCTCTGGATCAAGTGACAATTCATGATGGAAAAACTCATTTTTCAAGTGAAAATGGTCTTAATCTATTTTTTCTGGCATATACTCGTGAATACCTCATTTTAGAAAATGCAATTAAAAATTTGCAGTTTGCCAAAGTTTAGGGCATATTTAGTATGTAATTCCAAACAACAGTTTTCAATGTTTAAACACTAAAAATCGTGGTTCTAAAAATTTATAATAATAAAAAACGCATTTGCTAAGAGTATTTTTTTTAGGAGTTTTGAGTTACATTACTCATTTTAGGGTGTTTAAACACTAAATTAGGAAAACTTCTCTTACCAGTTTTCATATTTCAAACAATGTTGCCCAATGACACTTTTGTAAATATTTTAAAAAACATGGAGGCCGCTTAATTAAACAACACATAAAACTTCCTTTTTCAATGCCAACTAGAGAGGCCACTTATCAGCTTAAATTTAAATAAAAAATAATAAATAAAAAAAACACATACCAATCACACAATTATGTTTTTTAACACATTAAAATATGTTATTTGAAACATGGTACCAAACACATTTTTTGCTTTATGATTACCGTAAACACGTGTTTTCACAACACTTTTTAAACCACAGTTTTCACAACGATATTAAAAATCTCCAACCAATCTGGCTATTAGGCATTCTGCATGATAAACACTTTCAGATGAGTTTATGTCTTTTGCCTTAGATTCATCCAAATAAATGAGTAATTATTTTAGTATTTTGGAAGTATAACAATGTGATACTCCCTAAAAATCTCCAACCAAACGGGCTATTAGGCATTCTGCATGATAAACACTTTCAAATGAGTTTATGTCTTTTGCCTTAGATTCATCCAAATAAATAAGTAATTATGTTAGTATTTTGGAAGTATAACAATGTGATACTCCCTAATTTCATATAATAGTGGGTCAAACTATTTAAAGGTCTGTTTAAATTGAGGGCAAGAGAAGGAGAGTAGAGTAAAGTAGAATAGATTTAAGTTTAACCAAAAATTAGCTTAATTTTAGTCAACTCTACTCCCTTCCACTCTTCATTTTCCTCTCCATCTAAACGGGCTCTAAATTCATCGTTCATCGTAAGATCTACCATTATTCATATTGGGGGGTGGGGGAAAGGGGGGGGTGCCATTAATTTTCACAACATTACAGACATACAAATCAAGTTAACTGCTTCTAACGTTTACATTACATAAATCCAATTGACTGAAAATCAGGTACATGTTTGCATACATAAAAATGCTACAAGCAGCTAGACTGATTGATCAACTAGCTTTCTTATGTGAACTATGCTACATTAAGCATTTTTATAAAACATGGTGATTTTACAGATCTTGCCTCCTCTACAGCTTTCTCCCCTTTAATGACAAGTGCAGCAAGCTAACCATCTTTGCTTTGCACAGATCACGATGATCGCTTTGTAGTACCATAAAGACCAATACCATTGGCTTCTTTTGAGATATATCAATGACTATGTTGGTCATAATAAAGCTAAATCCATTTTCCTGCAGGAAGAACAGCTACCATACCATTTACTGCTTCAAATTTAGCTTGCTGAAAGCAGCAATGATTCTATCATCTGTGATCATTCTGTGGTTTTCATAGAAGTCTAGTATCTCCATAGAGATATTTTTCACCTGTCAAAAACATACACAGCATTCATAATTTCAGCAAGCAGATGAGAGCATCTGCACTTTTTACAAGCTATCAAATCATAATAGTAAAATTGGCGAACATTTTATTGCAATTTGTTAATTATATGGTCACAAATGCAATGTTCATAATAAAGGCTTATGCTCATTAAGCACAGGAATTAGCAAGCAAATAATAGCCATTTATACAACACTATGAGCTCTTACCGCTTATTCTAGATAAATTTTAATTGAAGATATAGAGATTCTAAGATCCTTGATAGGTACTTAACTCCTATAAAATCAACTCTATCAAGAACTACACTCAATTTTTACTTCCTTGGCATGTCAATCTCTAGCACAGGTAACAAGAGAAAAGAAAAAGAATACAAATATACATATATAAGCTCGTACTCTTGTATTCTATAACCCGTATAATCTGGGGAAAAGAGCATAATAATTTATTTTTGGAACTTAAAGATGGTATAGAAATATGACTTTGTTTTGATATAAAATTTCCAAATATCAGTTGATAAACAAGCCCTATCACCTGCAATATGACACTTGATAATACTCCGAATCAGGGTTTACATAGTTAACCCCTAAAATTTAGGTTCAAAAGCTTGCTGTGTTGAGCGTTATTGGAATAATGGGTTCAAATTAGAATGCTGATGCAGGACAGGCTCAAAAGGGGATAGGAAGGGGGGATAGAATAAGAATTTTGGGAAAACAATTGAATAGAAAATAAAGGCCAGCCCTAGGAATCAGCACCCAACAAGGAAAAAGTAATGGCAATTGATCATTTTCTGTTCTTTTTTAATTACGGGTAATCAAGGAAAAATTGTTAAACAAACCAGCAGCTAACTAACAAGCAATTGTAAAAGGAAATAAAATAATAAACTTTTGGTGGAATTAATCAAGTAAAGAAAATAATGATGATATTTAAATGTCTATTTAGTTCAAAAAGAGAAGGGAGAAATCTGATCCAGGCTGTGAAATGTGTGGAATTGAACTTGTGCAATTGGGCTGCTAGACCGTGGCTACATGAACTCTTCAAACACAAAGGACATCAGACCAGTCGTTGTGACACGTGGGCAGGGCTAAGATGCTGGCCCGCTTAGTAAATAATGAGTTGATCAGTGGTCTGACCTATATGCTAAAAAATCTTCTTTTGAAAAAAAAAAAAAAAAAAACCACATTACATGGGCACAGACAGACAATAGATCAAAAGGCCTAGAACCAAATTAGATTTCAGTATTTGACTGTAAATGGAGTTCACAAATGGCATCTTCAGTTCAGTTCCAGGAGATGAACTGGAGAGGCACACGACAATGACTTGAGGTGGTCTCAAATTGAAACTTTGGTGCTAGCACTGTGATGTTTGGTGGCAATGCCGATGTGCTACAACTGTGGCGACACGACAATGGTGAGTGAAGGATGAAAGGATTGTCTACAGCAAGTGGGGACTCGGGACTATGGCCGTTAAGTTCTATGGAAGAGGCTAGGGTAGTTGGGTATGTATTTAGCTTATGCACGTCAGATAGGAGGTTTTTTGGATCTGGTTGTAGTTCTTTAGAATGCCAGGAAGCTCTACTTGCAGGTGCATGAGGGTTTGTGATCTGCGATTAGGGTGCCAGTGTCAGGTAAAAAGGCAATGTTATAGACAGTTCTGGTGGACTGGTTGATGGGCTTCACAGGAATGTTGGTGGTGTGATGGTGTACAACTGCAACAATGGGATTTTTTTTGTGGTTGGGCTCATGGTCTTTTGATTGTATGGGCTCAGTGGGGTGGACAGCAAGGGTCATTGCGGTGATTGAAGGGTTTTGATGGTTGTTGGTAAATGGGAATCAATGAGGGGTGGTTTGGCAGGGACTCAATATTGTGGACTGGATCTGGGTTTGCTTTGATACTAAATTTGATGCAGGACAGGTTCAAAAGGGGAGGAAGAGGAGATAGCATTAGAATTTAGGGGAAAAAAATTGAAGGATAGCCCTAGGAATCAATAACTACAGTTTGCTTAGAATCAGCACTAAGCATGGAAAGTGAAAACCTAGGAACCAGCACCCATCATTACAACATAATATCTTACGTCTCAATAATCTGCCTTCTATATTTAGTGGAGCCTTTTTAAATTGACTTTCAAGAGTACATCAATAAGGAAAATAATAAAACCATAATTTTTTTTTTTTTTAAAATCCCACAAAATCTTCAATCACATAAAGTTATGTCAATTGGAAATTCAAAATTTCAAAATAGCAATAATTTTGGTGTCTGCACCAAATACTGACGAAAGCATGCGTAGAAAGCACCTCCTCAGCTGAATCCTTCTATATTAGACCATATCAGTACATGCCATTGTTTGTGTTACACATTCCAATACATACAAAATTATACATGACTAAATATTACATAGTGAAACACTATTATTTGTACAAAACCATAAGATTCTTATGCCCCCAAACAAACTTGGTTTAGTTTATAATGGACTATCAAATAGTCAGAAATTTCATTAGCAAAATTCTTGTGGCAAGTAATAATCATTCACATAAGGAAATAAGTGAACCTCATTTTATTATATTTTCTTTAGTACTTTTCAGATATTATACTCATATTTAAAGGACAGTGCCCCTATCTGTATATTCAAACTACTTCAAGTAGACACAGTAGGATCTCGTAGCATAACCGATGCAAGACCAGGTTGTATTGCAAGACTAGGTTGAAGATAGGGCCAGACGCTATGATTGAGACTTATGTGTCAACCATGATCTTAGATCAAACCAATGCTTTCAACAACATATGACATACCAAGATGAGAGTCACATTGAATAGAAAATAATGATATATTTCTGGTAAAAGCATTCACAAAGAGGTTGCCAGAATAAGAGGACACGGAAAACCTCATGAGAAGAAAATTTACCACATTCATATCAACACGAAGTTCTTCAAACCATGCAGTGGTATCCTTCTCCCTTAGTACACTAGCAATGTAAATGCAAGCTAAAGCTATCAGATGTGGAGCATGTACAAGAATAAGGTCCATCTTGTAGGTGTCATTCAATAGTCCCCTGCATGTCTCAAAAAAGCAATGCTACATCATGTTTATGTTCTTGAACATCAACTTTTTTATTTTTATATTTCGATAGTTGGAGGTGGGGGGGGGGGGGGGGGGGGGAGGGGGGGGGGGGGGGGGGGGGGGGGGGGGGGGGGGGGGGGGTGGGGGGGGGGGGGGGGGGGGGGGGGGGGGGGGGGGGGGGGATTTGAACCTTGGATGTCTCCTTTAAAAATACCAGGAAAAGCCAACCAATTGAACATCAACTGAGGCTAAACGATGTTGTAAAACAAACAAGAGCAACTAAGCTTTACAGAATTGATGGCTGGCACACAGAATGACATGCCAAGAGTATAGCAAGAGGAGGATGTAGATATAAAAATGTACAGTATCAACAAAACTAATAAACTGTCGGCCTATCCTTGGTGATGCAATGTTGACAGGAATAACAACTTCTTTTTTCTAAATCATGAAGGCTCCTTTGAGATTTTAAAATAATAATAAAAAGTATTTTTAACTCAAGCTTCATCGGGTCTTGTTAACTAGTGCCTTTAAGCCTAAGGGCACAGTTTAAAAGGAATAATGAAAATTCAATTATGAATTGTAATGCACATTTTTTCGAAAAGAAAAATACGCTTGTCAAGAAATTTATTGGTTTGCAACCACAAATTCATTGTGGTTGTAGGTACTTTTTCTTGATATGTGAGCACAGTTTGACTTTATTTTTTGAAAAATGCATAAAAAAATCATTTAATTAAGCATTAAATGCACCTTAACTTGTGCACTTATGGCACTAGTTAACAAAAGCCTTATTTTAATTTGCTGTGGTTTTTGTGAAAACTAAGAATCCCATTTCAACTTCTACCCACTTTGCATCACATGTAGAGAAAAGGCTTGTAAATTAAATAGAAAATTGGAACAGGACCATAAAAAGAATATAATTAGTTATCAACAAATATAAAAGCTATATTTTTTTACTGAAAAGAACAAGAACAAAGAATTTGAGAAGCATGGTGATGTGTGCTGGCAGCAGCCACACAAAATTGACTATGCTGGGGATTGGACACTTACCAAGTTAATTGAGTCATACTTATATCATTCAGGTTTGCATCCTGAAGCAACCTGGCAAAGAAAAAAAAGGGTGGGGAAGAAAGAAAATAAAGAACCATTTAAACTGAGGAAGATATTTCATTGACAAGATCATATAACCAGCGTTTCAAAAAGGATTAACTGGTCTAAACATCATGCACAGAGATGATTATTAACATAACTAGAACCAAATGAGCCTTTTCTTTTTCAGACAGGTAACCTAAGGAAGCTCATGATTAAATAAAGTGAGTTTGCAATTCCAGAATTGTATGATTATATTTGAAGAGGAGAAAGCGAATGCAAACATGCAACTCCTAAAGATAGGTACCAGCCACTATTAGTCATAGCCATTTCATTATTACGTCAGGTACAATATGGTAACATACTTATGAACCTAATTCAGCTATAGTGTCATCTAAAAGTTGGATATTAAAAGAAGTTATTAATATGAAGACTAACTGCAATAGCATTCACCCTAAATATTTAATTCAAGATATGCATTTACAAATATAAATCAAATCAACTTTGGCCACACCCACAAGCATCATATATGATACTATACGTTAAAATCCAACCACAAAACGATGTGTGGTAAAAAAAAAAAAAAAAAAAAGGAAAATTTTACCATTGGAGCTTTATATAAGGTGAGATACCAAGTCAAATCCCAGAATGACTACAGCTAAAATGGATCACAATGTGATTTCAAGATATTATTTTGGGGGGAAAGAGGAGGGCAGGAAGTAAGTAATGGAATTTTCATGATGTTATCTCTCAATCAAGTAATTCATCAAGTTGAGTCAACTGTATTTACAAGAGTTAAAATAAACCCCGATGGAGCTCACCCTAATCATTTAACAGTTCAAATTTATACAATTAATTCATCAAAGAGAACCACCAAATATTTTATAACCAACCAGAAGATACTTAAGGTAGATAATATAAAGGATGAAATACTTACTGAGACAATGCTCTATAAGGATGGAATACAACTAAATAATAGTTGAGTGCTTCTAAAATCTTCATTTCCATTTCAAGGATGTCTTTGATTTCATATCTATCATACCTATACTTTTCATCAGCATCTGTAAAACAAGAAAGGTATGTTCTAAGCACTTCACACACTAACGTAGAATGACAACAATTGAATTTGGCGGAAATTCATACAATCAGTCTAGTATCAAGTAATTACATAATTTTTTAAGGTAAAATACAAGAAGCCTGGCCTGCACTGTGCTTTCTTCTGCTTTTGATGCCAGGTACAAGCAGGTTGGAGCCACAAGACGCGGATCATATTCTGTCATACTCTTTCTGAAAGCACAAAAAGAAGTTAAACTTAGCAAGCA
The DNA here is from genome assembly GCF_001633185.2 of Quercus lobata. NCBI lineage: Eukaryota > Viridiplantae > Streptophyta > Magnoliopsida > Fagales > Fagaceae > Quercus > Quercus lobata. Next base: position 59,737,420 of record NC_044905.1, on the reverse strand, counting down.
AAAGCACAACTGGGCATAAAAAATTGCCTGAATGTGCTTTCTTATGAGGTGATGCTATTTTTATTTTTTGTTTTTTTGTTTTGGCTTTTTCTTTTGATGAAATAGTAAATTGGCTACAAAAACAATTACAAGTGTTTGTATATAAACTAGTGTCAAAGGACAGATCAGAAATTACTCAGAAAAGAATGTCCTTCCAAATATTTAAGGGCAATCAGAGAGAGAGAGAGAGAGAGAAGACATACTTGACCTTCACCAAGTTAACAACATAAGTAAAAAGAAATAAAGTGGTTCCTACAAGGTTGAGTTTAATATATTTTTCATTCCTTTGATTGAGAAAATCATAATTGGTTCAAGATTGTCCCAAAATGACCATTTAGTTCATTACTAATCAAGATACCTTTTTTAACGAACAAGCAAAGGAAAAGGGTACAGAAAAACTTTATATTTAATCCCAGCATAAAATGCAAAAGGATTGCTTGCTAGGTTATGAGTCAAGTCTAGTCTACAAAGGTTTTGTGAGTAAAGAATGATTGTAAATTTTTCCTCTATAGTGAAAATCACCTACGGAGTGGTCCATTTTACTTTCGAAGAGTCAGTCTTGAATTTACCTACTACATTATTTGAGCAAACATGATCTCCACTGGACAGGCATAAAGCTTCAGCTAGTAAACGAAAGTGTATACCACGATTTGTATGTCGATCAATATCTGTATGCATTGCATGATGGATGTGAAGAAGTAGACCATTATATCAGCAATAGTTTTCCATTTCATCATCAAATTCCTTTTAATTTCTTTATGTTGCTTTGGATTGTGACGATTGTAACTACGGTTGCACTTTTTGTTAAATTGTTACTCTTGTAATACGAAACAATTAATCCGTTAATTAGAACATGGGGGTAAATTTTAGAAATTTCAATTGGTATTAGAGGGTAGGATCACTTAGGAATTAGTTTCTTGACTGTGATCCTTTTACCCCCTTGTATTGGATAAGTCCCAGTCCCTTGGTGTTCCCATGATTTTGATTGAAGCTACCTATATTTTATAGCATAAGGAGTTATGATGAGTACGATGTGGAGGCCCACATGATCATGAAAATTCATCACAGGAGGCTTATAATGATAAGGATGGACTTTATATATAGCCTATAATAAGCTTTTTTAATGAATGCACTAAAATGAAGAAAACATCTAAGCAATTCCTTAAAAATCTTAATGAGGTTGATCATGAGGAGGCATTAGTGATTGAACTAGATGAATCCAATAAATACACTAAAAAACATAAGGATGAATCCTCACTTAAGGAGAAAATCAAGACCTGTTACTTTTTTTTTTTTTCATTTTTTAAAAAAGTTGGGTGGGGGGGGTGGAAATCAAGACCCTAAAAGATGAGCTTAAAAAGTCAAGAAGTCAATTGAAAAGACTGTTGAGCTTGCTGCTGTGGTTATGAAGCAAAGTAGCTAGTTGCAGCCAAGTTGGGGCAGCATGAGTTCAAAGTGTAATGCAGACATAGGCCGTTGTACTCCACAACATGTTATAGTTACCATGCGATGTACTCTTAGTGATAGGCTTTTTGTAAAAGTGAAGTGATTAGTAGTATGCCTGTGTTAAGGCAGTTAGTGATAAGAGCTGTTAGCTATTAGGTAGTTATTAATAAGGGTAGTGACATCAGCAGTTAGTTAAGCTAGTTTGTTATTGCTTTATATTGATTTAAATTGTGATAATTGTTCCTGTGCTTGCACTATCTATTAAATTGTCAACTCTTGGAATAAGGAAAAATTAATACTTTAATTATGGGATCAATTTTACAATTTTTGAAATAATAATATTTATAATTGGTGTTCTAGTTTTGTCTGTCTAGCAATTTATGCTTCTACATAAAAAATTACTACTGCTCAACTTCAAATTGCTAAGCATTTGAAACTAATCACTCATATAGATATGCTGAATTATAAATTGGGACGAAATATTTGCATACGTATAAGTGTGCAACTATTGCCAACACCTGGGGATATGAACAAGCACCAAAATCAGCATAATAAATTGCCCCATTAGTTTATGTTATATAGCATATAATCAAAGATGAGTAAAGAAATTAATAAAGCATATTTAAAATACTTTGTAACATGTGACATGACATATATAAGAAGTGCAATTAAATTACCAAAAAAAAAAAAAAAGGAGGGATGCGTAGTTGTTAACCAGAAGCAAAACAATAAAACAAACTAGTAGTAATCAATTATCAATTATCAAGTGGTTGGTACAGATTCACAAGAACTTCATAGTCATTACTAGGATCAAAAGCAAAGCACAAGCCATGAGCTTATTATTACCAAATGAGCATATTTTTACCATCATCAGGCAATTATTTATTATTTAAATACCTGGTGTAAACACGTCTCATATATGTCACTGCAGTGGCTACAACCCTGAAACATTTTAACGGCATATTAGAGATCAAATCAATTAGTTAAATTTGTTGAATAAATATTTTTCTTTAAATTTTATTATTGACACACCCAAATCTTTAACCAAAGACCTCATCTTTCGGAAGAAAGATATATCATTTGAGCTAGAGCTCATTACCAGGTAAAATATTTCAGTTTTGAATTTAGACTTTAATGTTGTTGAGGATTTTACTAGATGTAATTGTGCCCTAATGTAATCCTTGAAAACTATTAAAAAAGAGGCTCCAGGAATGTTTGAAGCAGTGTAATTTGAACAAAAATTCTGATTAGATATGTTTCTCTAAACTTGGTGGTGATTCCAAGCATGATTAGGTGGTGAAGCCTAGGATTTAGGCAGATTCTACGTGGTGAAGCCTAGTATTTGTCCTGTTCTTCCTTCCCCGTTATTTCTATTTTCTACCCGTTCTGTCCTGCATCACATTCTAGAAAAAATTACCTTTGTTGTTTCCAATAAAAAACAGTCATCCTTCCTTTTAACATTGTTTCAACAAGCCTAGCCAAAGTATAGTGCAATGATGATACATAAAATTCCATCCCCTCAGAATATATACTATTATGGTAGATCATGCACTTTGCACTTGGTTAGAGCTTATTCTTTTTTTCTTTTTTTTTTAATAGGTAATAGAATTTTTATTGAAAAAATGAACATTGTGTTCATGATGACGAACACTCTGGACACGAAGAAAATAAAAAAAAGCTCAAGAGCTAACAGCTAACAGCTAACAAATTGTAAAAAGCAGAAATTGAAATACATTGTGTAAGACCCCAAATACAGTTAGAGCTTATTCAATTCATAAAGCTTTTGTCCTTTTAATAAGTAAAAAGACTAGTGGTATTTTTAGAACAAAATCTGGTACAACTAACATAAAGCAAACTATCAATATAAATGTTTTATCTCGGTGATGCATTAAACAAACTTGCTTGAAAACTCTCAAACTTCTCCTAGAGTGGAATATCTGAAGAGCAATATTATGGTGCTTCATCTATCCCAAAATTTGCAACAACCACAAGGTAGAAGATGCCCAAGAATCAGATTCTTTAGATAGTAGAAAACAAAATTATATAAAATATTTTAAAAAGTAACCCCAATTCTAATCATTGTCAATATTATGATACTTCTTAACAAGTGTAACATGCCCAGATGGACTAATCATTGTCCTAAATCAACAAAATAACTAGGGCAGAAATTATAAAAGCTACATGCGAGACAAGACTGCAGAAACCATCTAAGCAGAGAGGGAAAGAAACAATTCTTTTAAAAAAGGTGATACGTTAAGTAACATTAGGAGAATAAGTTCAAACCTTTGCCTCACTTTAACATTTTGAGCCAATTTCCATATATCTGAAAAGAAAATTTACCCAAAAAATTAAAGGTTACATTTAGAATGGTTTAGATATGGAGAGCAAAACTATTAGCAGTTTCATGTATGTGCATGTGACCATCAAACAAAATATCGGTAGGGGATGACTCTACATCGTAAGTTTGATGAGCCTTCAATTAATCACAACAACACAATCAACAAAAGACAGCCCATAAAATCAAAAGCTGTGAGGGATAGTAGCAAATAACTTGTACAACAATTTCTGACAGAAAATCTATTCCTAGCAGTAAAACATACAAATATACTGCACACACAAACACAGCAAGGAGAGAGAGAGTGAACAAAAACCACCATTTTCTCTAAGATCATTAATACCATAAGAAACTCAAAGTAACAAGTTATTAACAACATTCTGAACATAAAAATTAAGCATCTTGTTTTGCAATTAAGTCTTGTTGAAACCAAATATGCTTCCGTTCACTGCACTGGGAAAGCACCAATCCTCTATCGAACATGATCAAATTTCTATCAATTTTCATTGCCAACCTATTACCATGTGAAAATTACAACCGCCACAATATTAATCAGTGTGTTTACAAGATACAGATGCAACATTCCCTTTCTCTTTTTTATTGGTCAGCGATACACATGCAACTTTCACTAATATAACAACATCAGAGAAAAATGATAACAATCCACAAAAGGGTAACAACGAAAGTATCAACCATCAATATCTCCTGCAACTATAAAACTTTAGGGAGTTTTGAAAGAAAACTCTTAAATGAGCTGAACCCCAGATCAAATCCATCAAAAAAGAAACCATAAATTAAAAATTGAATGCAACCCAACAAAAGTGAGTGTGAGAGAGAGAGAGAGAGAGAGAGAATACAGTTGGCCATGTGCAACTTAATGAGCTTGAAATCCTCAAGAGTGATGCCCTTTTCTTTGTCAAGTGGGTGCACCACATCCACGTCTTCCTGGTCCAACAACTGTTTGCTGAGCAAAAATCACAGAAACAAAACAGACCCAATTTCAAAAAACATGAAAAACAAAAACCCAAAAAATAAAAACATAAAGAAACAAAGTGAAATTTAGATAAAGATGTTGTCTTGGAAGGAAAGATACTAGTGTGATGATGTCCAGAAATTGGCGGCCATGTTTGGATCAGATACGAGAAATATTCTGAGACTGATCGAGAATTTTAATGTCAATGTTTCCCGATGGTTCAAGATTTCGGTTTGATGGTTGAAGAAGTAAAGTAAAAAGTGTTGCGAGGCCAGTGGAAAAGTCTCTCGGTCCTCGAAGGCTCCATTTCGACTTAGGCCCATTAGATAAAGCTATGGACCTTAGCAACTTAGGCCTCAAGAGAGGCCCGAGTATTGAATGAGCAAGCTACAGATCAGTTTGGTCTCCTTGTGTTTGGATAGAACCAATTAGCCTCTGGAGAAAAAAGTTTCAAAAGAGAGAGGTTGATTATGATTGGTTTTTTATTTTTATTTTTTATAGTTCATTAATTAAATTCTTAGTATTTTGCACTCATTAACTCACTTGGCACAAATATTAAAAAACTTAATTAGACACATGGCACAAAATTAGTGCATAAGTGAAATCTAATTTGGAATCTAATTAAATTTTTTGTTAACTTTGGCTTTATATATATACTAACTTGTAACCCCATGCATATGCATAAATACACTTAAAGATATATAATAAAATGCATAATATAATTTATATATATATATATAATTTAAATGCTATTGATAGTCATTTTTATATTTTGTTAACTCTTTAAAATATTTTGTATGGACATTATTAGATATAAAATGTAAATTGTCTATATTTTAAAAAAAAAATTATTATGAAGCACTTTATTTTTTACGATTCATTTATTCTAAACTCTTTAGTTTTTGTACTTAATAACTCACTTGGATGAATATTTACGATGTGACCTCACATTTTTTTCTAAAATTAAGAAATAAAACACTTTAAGAATAAATAATTTATGACACATGGCGTAAAATTGAAACTTTAATTTAGAATTCTAATTTGAGTTTCTCTCAACTTCACTTATTATTAGATATATAGACTAGTTGCTAACTCGTGCAATGCACAGGAATAGTTACTGGATGAGTTTATAAAAAAAAAATTAAAAATAAAAAAAAGCAATGTTGCGTTTCTAGTTTAGTTTGTGTTGTATATATAGGTATATGCAAGATAAGTTGTAATATATATACCAAAAGGTGTCTATTGAAAAGTCATAACCATTCAAATTGAATATACCAAAAGGTGCCTATTGAACGAAAATGTGTCTATTGACCGAAAAGGTACCTGTTGAACGAAAAAATGCATATTAAATGAAAATGTGTCTATTGACCAAAAATGCACATATTGAATGAAAATGTACCTATTGAAGGGTCATAATCTTTTGGATATAAATAGTAGTTCATATTCATTTGGTAACTTCTTCTTAATTTCTTCTCTTAATTCATCCTTCTTAGAAACACAAGAAACATGTAGATATTCTCCATAATTGCTATTTGTAAGTTGGATTTTCTTTTGTTAAATAGTGAAAAGGTCTAGGAATCAAGCCACACCAATGGTAGCAACAATAATACTAGAGGTGTCAATTCGGGTTAGCGTGTCGGGTTCGTGTCGTGTCGAGGTAGGAGTATTCGACTAAATGACTCAACCCTAACCCGACCCATTTAATAATCATGTCATGATCCTTCAACCCTAACCCGACATGTTAATAAGGCGGGTTGACCTGACCCAACCCATTTGACACACTTAATAAACGAGTCGTGTTGGGTTGACACAAATGTAACACAACCCATTTCAATCTACATAATATTAAATATAACATCTATCTAGAAATAATTTTTTTACATCCTAAAAAGCAATGCATACACTTCAAGTCTTCAACCCACATTCAAAATAATATAGTTCAACAAAAATATAACATTCATCTAGAAATAAGTTTTTTACACTTCAAAAGGCATACACTTCAATCCAAATTCAAAATAACAAAGATTAACAAAAATAAAATAACATAGTTTAACAAAAATATAATATCCTTGAAACTCGTCAAATGCTAAGTTTCAATTTCCAATTATATTCCTTGTAAATTTTTATAATTACTCACTTTTTTTTCTAAATTTAAAATATATGTTGGATATAAAAGGTATTTGACAAATCTAAAATAAAATAAATATTTATTTGTTATACGAGTTAAATGGGTTGTGTTAAGTGGGTCATTTCGGGTTGACACAAATAAATTGGCGTGTTAAACGTGTTTATTGCGGGTTTCGTGGGTTGACCCGCTTATGACATGTTTCCTATCGTGTCGCTTTCAGGTCGACCCATTTATGACCCAAACCCATTAAGGCCCAACCCTAACCCGAAAAAACCCGTGTTGGGATCGTGTCGTGTTCGCGGGTTGGATCGAATATTGACACCCCTAAATAATACTGAAGATTTCTTCATTTGGTAACATCTTCTCAACTTCTTATCTTTTATCTTTCTTAGAAACACAAAAAATCTATGGATCTTTTTAAAAATTACTATTTGTAAGTAGTTTTTTTTTTTTTTTTTTTTTTGGTTAAATAGTGAAAAGGTCCAAGAATTAAGCCACATTAATGGTAGCAACAATAATACTGAGCGATTTCTTTACACGCCTTACGAATGCTATTCTTCTCAGATTTTTCATTCTCTTCCCTACACCTTACTGATGTTTTTCTTCTCAATGACAATTTTATGTTTTAATATATACCTCTTATGTGAAACAGGAAGTAGATACTGAAATTTAAAGGGAAAAATGAAAAGGCGCAATTGTTCAGTGTTTTTAAATGTATATATGTGGTATAAATTTGTGTAGCAATATAGCATAATGAAAAATTGTCAACAAAAAGTCAAACGTTTCGTTTTTATATTATATATAGATATATGGTTATCAAGTCCATTTTTGAGATTATATGCTTATCATGCATATTAAATTGATGCCAATCAAATATAATTTACCATCCAATCAAAAAACTCATGAGTATGGTAGAATTTGAACACATTTTAGCTAGGAAATTATTAAAATTCATTTCGACATAGCACAAATGAGTTAACTTCAAGTTACACTAAGTATAATTATTTACAATGTTACATTTTTTTTTTTTTTTTTTTTTAGAAATGATTACAATATATTTCTAATCCCACAACTCAAATCATTTCTACCCTAGAACTCCAAACACTTTGTGCATGGGAAATGTGTCAATTCAACTACAAGACTTTTGACGTTTTGTTATAACTTCTTGTGGGATCAAAAAAAATATATATATATATATATATATATATATATATTGTTAAATGCATTTTAGATTATATTATATTTTCCCCAACATATGCCCACTATGCTGGTTAAATATTAAGATAATTGGACTACGAATCATCTCATCTAAAAAATGAGTGCGCTATGATTGTTATTATACGTTTTAAAACCCTACTAAACAAAAAAAAATTGTATTTGACATTAATTAAATGACATTATATTGACATAAAATTTAGCATCTACATGATAAGCATATGGAGAAAAATATAATTTGATACTAGGCTTAGAAAGTAATAGTTGAAATTGATCATTGAGTGGAGTCCTATAGAAAATATTTATTTATTTTTGCTATATAGCAAATATTATACGAACTACAACTTTAACCAAATATAATACACAAAACCAAATATACTAAATACATTAGTTGAAATATTATATATGAAGTGATATTACATTTATATAATTTTTTTTTAAATTATAGATTTATGTAAAATTTGATATGCGTAATAGGCACCTAAATGTTGTTTTATATATATATATATATATATATGTGTGTGTGTGTGTTAAATTTAAGTTACACCTACTATAATTTTAAGTAATGTAACACCACCCAATAATTTGTTTTTGAATTCATATTTTAAAAATCTCACCGTTGAATTTTATGTTCTATATTTACTTAACATGCATGCCAATTTTCATGCCAATCAAATATTATTTACCATGCACTTAGAGTTACACTATATACTCACTTGTAACTTGAAACCAACTCTTATATATATATATATATATATATATGAAACGTTTAGGCAAGCAAGGAAGTTAATTCTTGGCAATTATTTGACAACTGAAAAGCTTGGATACGCTGATAAAGTGGGCAGATACTCCCCCCAAAGTGGGCCTAACTAATCTGCACTTATACTAAATGCTTATTATTAACAAAGACAAAGCAACTAAGCTTAAGAATAAATAAAAGATCCACCAATATATAGTGGAAGAATGTACAGATATAAGTATTTGTTTAAAGACTAGAGTCATCATTGCGGAGTTATTATATCTAGTAGCATTGTAGCAAGCACAAGCATTGCACCTTCAATCAATGGAGAGCCAAGAATTTGTCTTTAAGGGGATCGAATAAGATATCTTGTGATTAAATATTTTTCTCTTTATATATACTTTATTCTTACTCACTATAATAGTATAAACTAGTATTATAAACACAACTCAAGATGTAAACTAATATTATAATAGTATACTAATATTCTTACTCTATGTAATAGTATAAACTAGTATTCCAGAGATATTTGATATCCTCAAATTATCTCTATTTAACTATCATTTTTATGGCCAAGAGTGCCTTTTATCTCAATCAAAATTTCTTAGTTTTTCAAGAATAAACGTCTAGAAATCCTTCTCTCTTAATTACTGATTTTTCTTATAATAAATAGATAAACCCATATTTTTATAAGGACGGATCATGTTATTTTTTTTTAAATAATTATTATGCAAACTATATATGTTTGTTATAATTTTATAAATATAAATATATACAACTTATAGTTTTCTTTTATTTATTTCTTATAGTTCGATAGTAGGGGGCGAAGGGCTTTAGACCCTTATACATTTCCGTTAGAAATATTAAGAAGTGTCAATTACACTACAAGAATCCTGGTATATATATAAAACTTTTCATTAATTGAATTGTATCTATTTAAATGAATGGAAAAATTAATGAATGCCCTAAAGATATTGGTTTAAGAAATATTTTTAGAAATTTTTTATGAGAAAAAAAGTAACTGATTTTTTTGACTGTTTTTTATATTGCACTTAAAAGTGGTATCAAAGTCTTGTTAGAGGTATTAGGTTTATGTGTAGGCCCAAGAGGTGAAATTTTATTGTAAGCTCATATATGCCTAACTCTAACTCTGTCTTACTTTATAAACTCTACTTAGGGTTCATTGTAACAATGTGAATTGATATTATGTGAAGATGTAGCCATCAAAACTTTCTCTCTATGGACGTAGGCCTAACCACATAAATCTTGTGTTCTCTCTCTCTTCTCTATACTCTCTTTCTCCACTCTCATAATATTTGACCTTTCTAAAATATTCTATTAACAAATGTTCTAAAATCATCCATTAAGAGGACCATAAAATGAATACAAGGAATAATAGATTTCCTTATAAAAATTATAATATATATATATATATATATAACAGCTTTAATTAGGATTAGAAAGCCTTACTCATATATGCTTAATTTATTTTTAAATTTTGGGACCATCTATATAGATAAGTACATCTATTCAAGAATTTAGAGTCCATTTGGTATATGTATTTAAACACATATTTTTAATTTTTAAACGATATTATAGGTATTTTCACACATTTTTTCATCTATATATATTTTTAAAAAATATAAATAATGTTATTGAACGACCCTTTAATTTTTAGAAATCCGAGCCCTCTTACCATAATGTGGCTTCGTCACTTCTTACGACATCAAAAGTTAAATTGAAAAATAAAATCATTTCTTTAAGATCATAAACAGAGATTATATCAACTTTAATTGAGTGCGTATCTAAAACGTAAAAAATACATGAGTGGTGAAACTCACTTCTCTTTCATCTTAAATATAAAATAAATTAAAAAAAAATATTCTCAAGAGAACATTATTAGCGATGATATATATAATGAAAGAGCTAGCTAGGTAAGCTAGACTAGGCCAAGCGTGTGGTGGGGGGACCAGTCAAAGGGGGCAGTGATATATGGAGGTTGGGATCAAGCCCCACCACAGGTGTCTGGGGAAGCACACCAAGCGGCGCGAACGTGGAACTGTCGGTCACTGCACAGACTAGAACAAAGTGTGTCACTGGTTCATGTGCATGTTATATGGTATAGTGTAGTGTGATAGATTTATCTCTCTGCTTCATAGGAATGGGTTTGCGGGTTCGGTTGGGTTCATCTCTTCAAAGAATATTGTGGGGATAGAGATCGATGACTTTGTTGCCTGTTTCTTTCTTATTATTCTTTTCTTTGAGAAAAGTAGTACTGTTCCATTTGTTTTTATTTTTTATACTATACCTTTTACGTACAATTCACTTTCTTTACGTGCAAAAAAATTCGATCCGACAAACTTCAGCTCCATTGAATTTGATGAAACGTCGAGTTTGCATTGGTTGGGTTTGTATATATATGCAGCTTTTTTTTTCTTTTTATTCAAAAAAAAACATAACCTACCCTAGCTATACTTTTGACATGACAAGGTTTGTCTCTTTTTTTTTTTTTTTTTGGGAGAAACCGACTAGGTTTGTCTCTAGGCTAGTTCTTTACGTGCAAATTTTAATTGGGATTGCATCGTTTGATATGCATTACTTTTTATCGTTGCGCTCTGCTTTTCCTTTACTCTAGGTTTATAAAACATAAAAAAATTATTCACTTAGAACATGTGCTTAGCTAGGCTTCTAATGACCTAATTAGCAGGTATGCAGTACGCTTATGGGAATTAAATTAGTTAATACATTTTTGTTTCCGTACACTCAGTCAGTTTAAAATTCTTTTTCGTTTTCATTTGCTAATTACGTTTTACCAAATTCTTAGATAATTTTGATTCCACAATCGCTTATTAAAGATTTGAATCTCATAAAAGGGAGGGCTAGAATAGGAGGTCACCAAGTAGTTTGATATCCTACGTGTAGTTCTTGGAAGTCATGCACATTAGAGCACTTGCACCCGTCTAATTAAAATAACGTTTCAACATATTTTTAACTAAACTCAAGTAAAACTACCCTATATCAACCTCAATACTTTTTTCTAAAATTTTAATAATGTATGATACCTTCAATACAATTATTGATGTACGGTTCATTATTAAGTTATTAAAAAATTATAAAACATTCGTTTCTCTCTCCCCCCCTCTCTCTCTCTCTCTTCACGTAACGTATGCTTTTGGAGTTTTCCCCTAATTATTAAGTATTTGTTTTAGGTCACTATTTCGGCTTGCTTTTGAGATGAATTGTTCATTGATGGTGGTGGTGGGTTTCAACAACAACCTAGGTTTCAACAATGGTGGGTGGTCTAGATTTGTCGGCGTCCATGATAACTTAGAGCTCACTAATTAGAGTTGGAGATGATAGATCAGTTTGTGGAGCTTATGGGTTGTAGTGAATTGCGATGGTCTAGACAAATTTGAGTTGTAGAGGTTGTGGGTTTCTGTGGTGGAGTTGTGGGTTGCAGTTTTGATTATTATTTTTTAATTGATTTAGGAAAGAGAGAGAAAGAGAAAGAAAAAATAATATTTAAATGGGTTAGAGATAGAGTCATAAGGATGATGTAGTTGTGTGTGAATAATACATTAGCTAAAGTAACAATAATGACCAAATTTGACTAAAAGTGTGGTTAGCATGGATGGAACCATTCATGGACTAGGGGGGCAATGGCCCCCCCTAATTTTTTTTAAAAAAATAATATAATTATATAATTATATATTTAGGTTCTAATTTTAGCAACTTCATTCAATAAAATTACATTTTGTCTCCCTTATTGATCATGATAAGAGAAATGCTACAAGTACAAATTTTTTTACAATATTTTTATAGACTATTGAGGTAACAAATTCTTACTGGTTTGCATCTGGGTCCACCACTTACATTACTTTTTTACTTACTAATAACCACTAATCACAACAAAAATTTGTAGATTTAGTATTTTCCTCCTTTTAAAGTCCATTAAAAATTTTATAGATCTAAAATCTAATATATATATATATATATATATATATAAGCCCAAAATATTAGCCCAACAACAAAAATTATCAATAGGCAATAACAAAGCTAAAAAATATATATATATATATTGAGACTAATTAATCAATTTTACCAAAAACAAACAATTTAGCCCTTTAAAAAACCTTAAACAAAATAATTTTGTCCTTACTAACAAAAGACATGCTCTACACACAATAAAAAAATAATAATAAAAGAAAACTTTTGCCTGCTAAGCAATAGAGCTGAAAGCCGAAACCATGACATATAGCTAACAATAAAACCACATCCCCTAACTCCAAGTCCTGGTGGTTAGGCTGCTATAAATATTCTTAGAGAAGACATTATCTTCTTTTCTTTCATCGTAATCATTATATGTTTGGTCAATTGAAGAGGGAAAGAAGAGAAAGGAAAGGGAAGAGAGATGAAAGGAAAGGGAAGGGAAGGGAAGGAAAAGTTAGCACATTTTTTCTTCCATGTATTTGGTATGTAAGGGAGGATGGGAAGAGACAAAATAGTGGGTCAAGGAGGAAATTCATTAACCCCCTTTTCCTTTCTTCCACCTTGATTCCCTCTGACCAAACAACAAAATTCCCTTACTCTCTCCTCCTTTTATTTCCTTTCATTCTCTCTTGATAAATTACAAATTGTCCTAAAACTTAATATGTTGGATTTTTTTCAATGTGAGATTAAGGTAGATATCAGATTTAAATTTGGGACTTCTTATGTACTTTTATACTACGATAAATTACTAATAGTCCCAAAAATTTAAATTGTTAGGAAATGATGTATTTAATCATTTAATCTAACAACTCTTTGTTACAATTGTATTTTTACATAACAGTTAAAATAAATAAAATAAGCTAATTCAAATGCACACAAACTCAGTTACTTATAAGTTATAACTTTAAAGCCAAGTACTTATGTTTTTAAGGAAGAGGAGAATCAATGGGGTCACTGTAATATTTCAAGGTGTTATTGGTGGTCATACCTTTTATCACTAGTTGGAGTCCATATTGACCAATCACGAACATTTTGCTGCTAATTTGCTAAAGATGAAGCTGTAGCTATCACAAAAAGAGCTGGTGAAGGTGCTGTTTGGATTTCTTGTCTTCCATCGCTTGATAAAGTTCATATTGAGCAAAACAACAAATAATTTGATCCCATACGAGACCGAGCTACTTGGTGTTCTTTCCTTATAGTTTTGGTGAAGTCCATTTAAACAAAACTAACAATGATTTGATTACTTATATTTTTGAACAATTGTATTGCTCTCGCTTTTGATTGTTATGGAGCTACCCTACGTGAATTCGTAAAGAAATATTTTGCATGTTTGATTTTTGTCACAAGGGGAAGCTAGATGTGTTCTGGATGGAGGAAATCGTTCTGATTACAAGAATTCTAAAATGAGAGCAATATAATAAATTTTTAGGTTTTTTTTTTTGTTAATGTATACTTGTGGTGAATGATCACACCATGATAAGTAATGCTAATGACACATATATTTTATAGTTCATTAATATTAGATTTTTAATATTTTGCATTCATTAACTCACTTAGTATAAAGATTAAAAAATTTAAGTGGACACATGGCACAAATTTAAGTGGATAATTATGACGTGGTCCTCACATAAATTTAGACATATAGTGCAAAATTAGATTTTAATTACAAATTATAACTAAACTTTCTCTAAACTTTACCTATTAATATATATATATATATATATATGTAAGGACACGATTTGTAACGACCCATAATAACGTTGGGTTCGCACGTAAAAAGGTCCAAACAATATCATTTATAGAGCGTGGGTTTGAAAGACTAGACCTTGGTCACAAGACAGTGGTATTCCGTGGTGTTCATACATAATTAAATCGTGTTCGCTCTAGAAGTCTTTCTCCTGGAGGCGGGCTATGAGGCTCTAGTTTTGGCCATTTTTCCCAGCCCCTTTCTTTGGATTGCTCACTTTTCTTTTTATGCTAGCCTGTATCCCTTATCCAACATCCACGTGTGGGTTCGAGTTTCTAGGACTAATACTTGTCCCATCAGCCCATACCCAGAGTGGTTGGGGGTGGTTGTAAAAACTGAAGAGTATGGCTCTATCAAGTGTAGAGTATTGAATGGCAGTAAGGGCAGCTTTCCCTTTGTCCTTGGTCGTTATACTATCCAGCGTATTCTTCTCTATTGACGTAGGTATTTTTAGATTTTTTCCCAAACTGTTCCTATACCGTTTTTGCCATTCCTTCCAGGGGGACCTCGGATATGCCGAGAATAGAATCATCATCGGTTGTGTCTCAAGACTATTTGGACTTTTATTACCTATCCTCGGCTATATACTTCCTCGGCTCGGGCCTTGGGCCCCAATGTAAAAAAAATGGGCCAGGGTCATAAATTATTGAACCCCACAATATATATATATATATATATATATATATATATATATCCATTTTGAACTCAGTCATAAAACCCTAGTTCATATACTATTGCGTAAATAAAAACGAACAACTACTTATTCTCTTCAACAGCCTTTGAGGCACTTAATGACATAACTCTTCCTTTCCACCCAGGGAAAAAGCATGGGATCACTAAAGTTTAGTGAAGATTTGAGCATCCTCCAGTATCAAATCCCAGAATCACAATTCTGAAGTAGATATGCTACCATTCTCTTTATCGGAAGGTAGTGCATATAGGTATCATAACTAACCTGGGCTTTAATTTATTTTCTTTAATGGTGATCATGAGTAGAATATGTCTTTCTTTTTTGAAAGCATGAGATACGTGTTATATGTCATGATCATATGTTTATTGAGTTCAAAATCTTACATGTAATGGCTTCATATAGTACTGGAGATTAATTGGAAGCATGATTATGTGATTTGAGGTTTGATCATTCATGAAATAAATTTGATCGTGATCCAAAAAATTTCAAAGAAAGTAAATCAATCATAATTTTTGTTTGTCAACCTAATATAGATTTGCATATTTATGGTTAACTTCTTGTCATGTGAACTAAAGTGTATTTTGTGGATATCTAGTCTTTATGGTTTTTGCGTCCTATTTTTATATTTTTCTGTCATATGATTACGTGTGACATGAATGCTTATGAATAGGATTCTTTGATTTAAAAATAATGTTAAATTTGACCATTAATTCCTAAGAACCAATAATTGTGTTGGATGAGATGGATGCCTAACATTTTCTCATCTTATAACTTAACTTTTGAACTTAGATCAATTGTTTTAAGTTAGAGTTAAATCTGTGTAATTTTTTTTTCTTATCTGTGTAATTTTTTTTCTTAGGATGTTATTAGAAATTTTTTAAAAAAAAGTAATTTTTTTATTTTATTTTGTAACTAGAAGGAAAATTCATGTAATTTTTAAATTATTTTCATTAAAAGTATATATAATTTTGAATTTCATTTTAATAAATATGTTTTTAATTTTCTTGATTTTTTTAATCCAAAAATAATCAAGTGACCACTCCTTGGGGGAAAAACCGTTAGCTGATAAATTTTGTTAGTTGAGTTTTCCCTTATGAGCTGTCCAAGGGAAATATTCGAACATTTCTCAGTCCCCTTGGTTCGTGATTCTCACAATTCCATACTCCAATAATTGTACTTTCTCCTGTTTTTTAAGTCTGACATTTAAACATACACGATATGACATATTATATAACCATGTGAGAGATCTATCAATAATAATAATAATAATAATAATAATAATAGGGTCCGGTTAACAAATTTATTTTTAAAAAATTTTTATCATGAATTAAAAAAGTTGAATTAAAAAAAGTTGTCAAAACATTTTCAATTTTCAATAAAAAGTTTTTCTCAAAAATGATATACTATTGTGTGCCCTTTAGTAAAATCAATAATAATTTTGTAGTTTTATCAAAAAAAATAATAATAATTTTGTAGAACTTCCAAAGTATCAAACAACAGATAATTTTGCAGTACACACACTTTATTTATGGCTACGATATGTCTATAAGTAATGCTAGAAATACAAAAAATTTTATAAATTTTTTTATAAACTGTTGATGTAGTAAATAGCTATTAACAAGTGAAAAAATAATGTTAATGGTAGGTCTAGATGAAAATCAATAAGAAATTGGTCACATCAATAGTTTGTAAAAATGTTGTAAAATACTTTGTGGCTGTAGCATTACTTGTACATCTAAGCCCTTGTTTGGGAGGAGAGAATAGAACGGAATGAAAAGAGATGAAGAGAATAATTTTTAAAAATATTCTTATCTTTCCTTGTTTGGGAGTTTTAATGGAGTGAATGGAAAACTCATTTTATTGTTTGAGAGTTTAATAGCAAGATAAAAAATGCTAATAGAGGTTATTGCCCCATTTATTGCATATATTTTTTTCCCATTTTGCTCATAAATGTTTATTATCTTAGTTTCGAGTTTCCATTTTCAAAGATATTGATAAGTTATTATAATATCATCTTGCACCTTTGGTGTAATGGTCACTCCATAACTATAAGTATAAATTTTTGTGGAGTGGAGGGAGGCCAGACGTGAGTTTCACACACACACACACACACACACACATATATATATAAACAATACCACTATTATTAATCAATCAACTACAACAAAAGGTAAAATGTCTGGAGGCACATCCTCCATCCAAACTAAAAAAGAAAAAGACAATCTAGCTCTCTTTGCTTAAACATGAGCGGTAGAATTGCCTTGCCTCCTAATATGAGAGATAGAATGGTTCTTAACAAACCTGCAATAGACTTAAAGTCTTTTACAAGATGAGAGAGAGAGAGAGAGAGAGAGAGAGAGAGAGAGAGAGAGCATTCCACTGTTAGGGACTGAATAGTTAACTCAAAGTTTCCTTTGAACACCACCTGATGATACCAGAGTTCCATAGAGAATTAGTTAGCCCTTCTAGTATCCATCATTTCCAAAATTTCCACCAAGGGTAGTGCAACATTCTCAAATAAAACAGCTATCATCTTCCCGTTTTCATTTTAAATGGGAGCTTTACACATATATACTTTTTTTTTTTTTTTAATTTATAGAAATAGCACCATTATTATTAATCAATTAAGAAGGGAAATTAACTACACCAAAAGGCATAATTTCTGGAGACACATCCTCCATCTAGACTAAAAAAGAAAAAGATAATCTAGCTCTCTTTGCTAAGATGTGAATGACAGAATTGTCCTGCCTCCTGATATGAGAGATAGAATGGACTGAATAGTTAACTCAAAGTTTCCTTTGAACACCACCTGATGATACCAGAGTTCCATAGAGAATTAGTTAGCCCTTCTAGTATCCATCATTTCCAAAATTTCCACCAAGGGTAGTGCAACATTCTCAAATAAAACAGCTATCATCTTCCCGTTTTCATTTTAAATGGGAGCTTTACACATATATACTTTTTTTTTTTTTTTAATTTATAGAAATAGCACCATTATTATTAATCAATTAAGAAGGGAAATTAACTACACCAAAAGGCATAATTTCTGGAGACACATCCTCCATCTAGACTAAAAAAGAAAAAGATAATCTAGCTCTCTTTGCTAAGATGTGAATGACAGAATTGTCCTGCCTCCTGATATGAGAGATAGAATGGGTTCTTAACAAACTCGCAATAGGCTTAACCCTGATTCCTGCTTCATTCATTTCGGTGAACACTAGCCCATCAAAGTTGATCTTTAGCATACCTGAGTCTGGAGGCTTCCACTTAACGTTGATAGGCCTTGACTGGACAAGACGGTTGTGAGACCTGTGTTGAAACTCGGAGAGGAGAGAGCTTACCAATTCAAATTTATTTATTTATTTATTTTATTTTTATTTTATGGGTGGTGGACTAGGCTCGTTGTAACAAAGCTTGTTCCTTCGAAACCATACTCACCAAGCAACCATAGCAAAGGGTTCCAAGGTTCGGGGCACTTGACCAACTACATTGAACAGATCTGAGAAGTCTGTGAGCTGTGGATAATCATGACGATTCCAGCTAAAAGCTGGTTCCCAAATACTACAAAGATCTTCACAGTCCCATAAAAGCATGGAGAGTATTTTCCTAAGCTTTTGAGCATTGACTACAAAGGGACTTGTCCAAAATTTTACAACGTTGAAGATTAGCTTTTGTAGGTAGAGCTTTGGAATAGGCTTTCTGGAGAAAATTTTTCACATATATATACATTTAGATTAAGTTAGAGTAGAATTTTTATCTTAAATTAAAAAATAAAATAAAATAGCATAGTATCTTACACTTGAATTTTCACATATATATATATTATATAGATTAAATTAGAGTAGAATTTTTATCAATGATTAAAAAAAAAAAAAAAAAAAAACATAGTATCTTACATTTGCTAAGTAAAACTCATAAACTCAAAGACTCAACTGACAATATTTACTGTGTCAAATAATATATGCTCTAAACTTACAACTACAAAATGATGTGAAAATATTTTGAAATTTTACCGTGTTTATAAACTTTCTCAATTTTATTATATATAAAACTTAAAAACTCATGTATCACCCACTACCAAATAAATAAATAAAAATCAAATATCTTTTTTAGAGGAAAAAAAAAAATCAAATATTCATTTATTATTGTCACCTCAATTTGAAAATATCTTGTAATAAAGAGAAATTATTGTGTACTCCTGAAATACCATAAATACGTACTCTCTCCTTTCACATGAATGGTGGGTTCCACTAATTAAATTCATGATGAGACCTACCATTTATGTGAGAGGGAGAGTACATATTTATAGTATTCCGAAATTACCTAATAATTCTTCCTTAATAAAATATATTGGAGCCTAATTTGAAACCTGTCCCATCTCCACTCCTTTTTTATATAGCTCCGCGGCCACCCCATATGCGTGGACCGTGGTACACTATACTGCCTTTGCCTCCGCACATCATGCTTACATTAAGCCAATCACGAGTTATATTCGCCAAAAACTAAGGAAAAATAAATGCCCTCCGTATTTTAAATTTATAATTTTTTTTAAAAAAAAAGAAGAAAGTCCTCTCTATGTATTGCAAGTAATAATTAGTTGTTTCCACCAGTGTTTACAATCAGTTCATTGGCTTCTCTGCTTGAAAGTCCATGAAAACAATCAAAACATCCCTTTCGAAAAAGGAAGTTAAGAAAAAAAGAAGAAGAAGGGAAGAATAAAATAATAAAAAGGCAAAAAGAAGCAGCTATAATGCACAATAAAATAAATTAATAAGTAGCTGTAAGCGGCATGCATCTTTTGATTTTTGGTGGGTGTGTGTGTGGGGGGTTGCACAACAAAAATTATGGATAAAAAAATTTCACAATTTGCTATGGCCTTTATATACACACACACACACATATATATATATATATATATGCATGTTTTATATTCCATGGGCATGAATGAAGGCTAAACTAGTAGTTATTATGCTGGAGCTAGACGTGCACCGGAGGAAAGTTGATGGTGAATCTGATGAATGAAAGTCGAGCCCGACCCCATGCACTGTGGACTTATCTATAACACTTTTAAAGTGGAGAGAGAGAGAGATAGAATCATAGAATCTTTGGTGGGTCTCTTTAAATAACTAATACTAGTGCTTGCTTCTTCTTTCTCTTTCTTCCTATATGTAATAGTAGTATTATTGGTATGTCCTACAATGTCAATCCCATCCCAATTGTAGTTGTGTTGTTTTTGGGAAAAAGCCCAAAAAATAACAAGGAAGAAGTGGTACCCTGGGATGGGACTTTGAGTGAAGTATTATGTCATGTCCTGTTTCTTAATTTTTTTTTGTTTATAGTAAAATTTATCCCAACACTACCTTTCCCTCTGACTTCTCTGACGTCCCACCAATGTCCCCCTCACCCCACCACTCTCCTCTTAGCTTTGCTTTCCCATAATTAAACATCAGTACCCACCACTCTCTCTGTCTCTCTGTGTTGTTTTTGTCCATTACCCATGTTGTTGTTTTTTTACTTTGGCTCTGTGTTCTCATCCACCCCTTATTAATTTTCTTGCAACAACAAATTAAAGAGTAGTACACGGTCTTGGTATGATCAGCTATACATGAAAGCAGATGTCTTGGAATTCAAAGCAGTATAAATCCACAACCTTTCCAATTTAGCTTGGTCTTGATGATGGTATGGTGCTCTACTGCTCTTATTATGTTTTTCTTTTATTATTAGTTTCTTTGTTTATCTTCTTGACTGTAAAAGTACTAGTAGTCAGTGGTTGATCACTATTTCTGTGTACTTGACTATGTTCTTGCTATGGTTTTCTATGGCTTTTGGTTTTCTCTGTTTGTGGGGTTATGGTGAGAATATAGGCTGCTCCAGATGGTTTTGTAATCTGTGCCTGTGGTTTTGCTAAATTTCTGTGTGTGTGTGTGTGTGAGAGTTTCGGGATAGTGTTTGAAACTTTTTATATAAGCTAATCTAGTTTTAAGTACTTGCTATTCATAAGGTTGAATTTGTTCATGTGCTATGGAAAATGGAGATTGATTTGCAGGATGAATATAGAATATAGATTACTGAATGAAATTTGCTAAATTCGGTTGTCTTTTAAAGTAGTGTTTTCTTTGTCTCCTTGCCTGGCCTTGTAACTTTTTCCCATTGATTCTTAGATACAGAATTCAGTGTCTAAACTTTGGGCTGGCTTTTAAATTTTGTCACTATCCGTGAATTAAACTCAGAGTTTCTATGACACTTTAAGATCACATTAACCAGTTGATTTTTAAGTTAAAGAAAGAACAATCAAATATGTGCATTTAAGTTAGTTTGAGTTCATTTTAGAGTGATACAACAGAAAATCAAATTTCCCATGGCTCAATTTTAATTTAATCCTTTGTTTTTCTTATGGGAACTTTTTAGAAATTCTTAGGTGGTATTCATGCTGCCTCACTCAACATTTTCTAATATATGTGGGTGTTTGTGTGTTTACTTGAGTGCGAATATATATGTTAGTGGAACAAAGAGACCACAAAACGTGTGGCTTTAGTGTGAGATATATGCCTTTAATTCTTCAAGCTCAGCAATCTATGAATATCATTCACAAATTACAGGGAATCATAAATTTACATGACTGATGCATGAGATATGCTTTGTGCTGATTTGGCCCTTCAACTTGGATTAGGATATACCTGTCCATAGTGTATATATTCTCTATACTTATCTACATGGAATCAATCTTGATTAAATTATTTATCTCCCTTCTTTTCTTATTATAGACTGCATTTTATTTCTAGCATAAGTTGTATATAGTTTATTTTTTCATCTGTATCTCTCTTTCTTATATTTTTGTTTAAGTGGTTTTTCTTGAGGAATCTTCCATGTTTTTAACAATTCCCAAAAGGTCTTCTGCCTTGATCATTGTTGATTCTCCTAGTTCATGATGCCTTCGCATATTTGGAGATGTTGATTGTCAAGTAACAAGAATCACTCTCTTAGTCACAGAGGTTAATTCTCTTGGTTATCATACCATATTCCTGTTTGAAAGTATTTGTTGTTATGTGACAAGATTTGTCTATCTCTCATATACACACTAGAAACAGACAGTCACACATATTCATTGGGATATTGATGCTAGTTGTCCATTACTAACACAGTTGTCTCATGGTATTTGTACCGAGTAAAAGGATACACTCCAATTAAAAAAGAAAATAAAAGGCTATAAGCTTCTTGCAACATATTCAGCATCAGATTTTATCTGCCCCATTTCTGATTAAATTAAAGGCATGGTTATGATAGAAATATAAATAAATAGAATATTGACTAGACTGAGAATACATATATATAAGAGAACCAAATCTTGGACAGAAAGTTCACTTACATCAGGGTAGGTACAGAATCAACGTCCTTTGCATTGCTATTTGAGTGGTCATATAAGAGTCAATAGGAATAGACAAGCTGCATAAGGATGAATATTAGCAAATAATTTCTGTTAAATCACCACATCTATGATAGAGCACTTAGGTCAATGGCAGAGAGGTCCCAAAAGACCATATTGTTCTCTTGGTTTTATCATTTTTGAGAAGAGGAAGACTGAAAAATAGTACCTTTAGTGGAGCACAATGAACTATATTGAAGTGCTTCCAAGTGTTATTGCATATAGAAATTAACCAGATGGATTCAAAGAATGGCTACAAATTCAGCACTACTTTATGTTGATTATTCAAAGGCATGTATTCAAGAGTAAGTTGAATAAAGTTGGGTGAGATAAAGATGAAATGAAGGTTGTAAGGACTGCAAATTGAAGGAGTAAGCGTTACAAGCTTCAGCATTAAGCACTCAACTTGGACTTAAAACGAGGAAGTCAATTGGTGGTTTGATTATCTACAATAGTGGCGAACATAGCTTTTATTATAACTCAGTTAAAGTGTTTACTATTAGGAAGGTCCAAAACTAAGCTGATTCATGAGAAAAAAGAACCAACAATTTGATGCTTACTAGTATAAACTTTGGCCTAACACTAAAGAGTTGGTAAAAGGCTTGTTTATAAGATATAGAATTGTGGTGAATTTTTTTACATGCCATGTTAGGCAACCTGACCTAGTCACCAATTTATTTGATCTGTTTGTTGGAGATTAGAGTCTTGTTAAGCTCCTTGAGTTGAATTTGTAGGTGTTTTGGCTGGTGCAGTCTATTTCAGAATAGTCATTCTTATAACTCCCTTGGTCTTAAAACTTTGTATGTCTTTCTAAAATCAAGATTTAAAAGGCTCCGTTTTATTTAATAATAAAATTATAAAGATACTTAATCCTTAAATTTAAAATCTAAATGCAATTGAAGAAATTATGAACATAATGAGCATAAAAATTGTGCATACGTAAAATTCATGATTTTGGCATTGCACATGGTGGTGTGATCTCCTGATGGAGATAAATACTTTCAGATGAAACACACCCATTTCCGATATTTTATGTCGAAGTACTAGTAAATAATAAGTGGGAAGATCTGCACCAGGCTCAGTGAAGAGATACATGTTATAATGGTTCCTTCCTCCTCTGTTGGAAGATGCATTGTAGTAGTCGGATTTGAAACCAGCATGTGTTGTTATGAAAGAAAGACCTTCCAGTCTCAAATGAATTCAGAGACAGCTAGTTTGCAAGAGTCAACAAGGAAAGAATAACTGAATTTTTTTTTGTTTTTTTATCTGGTCTCACTCTGAATTATCTAGGAATTGCAATATTAAATTTCAATTTCTGGCCAAGAAAAAAAATTCATTTGCATTGATATCAAAATTTTGAGACAACCTACCATGATTTTGTAGATATTTCTTACCCAGAGCTAAGGTTCTTGATTAAGTTATACTTTTGAAATTTCAGTTGCCTATACTGCTGCTATCCTGTTCTTAACATTGTTGTTGGCAATCTCATCATAGAGAAAACAGAACCTAGTAATCCACTTGGGCTAACATTTTGATAACTGCCTCCTTTTTCTGTAATCAGTTAGTATAAGATATTTGGAATAATTTTGGTTTGATAACTTTACCAGGGTTTTGAGATTCAATCAAGTGAAGCAGTTGGTGACAGATATAGTTTTACCCCACTCTGCCCTTTGGTGAATTTGTTTAAGCAAATAGTTATTCTCTTGAATTATTTTGCATTGAAAAATAAGAAGATGTAAGGAAGTACAAGGTTTTTGATCCAATGGTAGTCACATTCTAAGTCGATATTGTTACTGAAAAAGTCTGTTAAACCTGAGGATTACTATGTTTTACATACTGTGAATATGTTCTGTTTTATAGCATTCGTGCCAACATATATACTCTGATTTTCAAACCAAATGTGACAGAAATTTTTGTTCCAATTACATCCATTTTGAGTCACCAGCAAAGGAATATGCTTGTCATAAAAAAAAAAAAATGAAAAAAAAGGGGCAATGCAGACAGGTTCAATTCTAAGCTATGCTTTCTCATGAAAATACATGGTGTCGACCATACCTAGAACAATAAAGGAGTATCATTGTCATAAGACTTCGTTTGTGCTTTATGAAATAAGACATTTTTTTTTTCTTTTTGACTCTAATTCCTGCCTCACCTTATTTGCTATTGTTAGTTTTTGTACATACACCCTAGGTGTTAGCCTCTGTGTTCTCGACTCTCCGGGGCAATAAACATCAAAAACTATGATGTTAACATTCTTTCTTGGTTGTATCTTAATAAATGAAAATCAGGTGTGATGTGCTGAATATTATTGTGCTTCACAATGCAGGATAAGATTGTCTAGATTGGTCGTATTGCAGGCTGGCAGAATCTAGTTGTTGCTCATATAGAATGTAAACTAGCTTCTCCAACTGACTACACAGCTCGACAATGAAACCTAACTTTGACCTTGAAATAAAAGCCCTTTCGGAAAGTGATTCTGAAGTTAGCAGCCAAGTCGCTTCCAACATATCCATTCAAGAAACCTCTGCAGGTCCCTCCAATGACAGCCTCACTAACTGTTCCCATCTCACTAATCTCATAGTGGCTCAATCAGAGTCGGAGCCAATCACTCTTGACTTGACT
The DNA here is from genome assembly GCF_001633185.2 of Quercus lobata. Classification (NCBI taxonomy): domain Eukaryota; kingdom Viridiplantae; phylum Streptophyta; class Magnoliopsida; order Fagales; family Fagaceae; genus Quercus; species Quercus lobata. Next base: position 59,712,072 of record NC_044905.1, on the reverse strand, counting down.
CTCAGCTTCAACACTGATGATCTATGTGGAAGGGATTCATTCGGACTCTCATTGTCAAGCACTAGCGAGAGTAGCAACGAACCAGCATCCCATACTACAACAGCAGCCATCTCACGAGTTTTTTCTTGCAATTACTGTCAACGCAAGTTCTTCAGCTCGCAGGCTCTTGGTGGACACCAAAATGCACATAAGAGAGAACGAACACTGGCAAAGCGGGCTATGCGAATGGGTATATTCTCAGAGAGGTATGCCAGCCTAGCATCTCTGCCTCTGCATGGATCTTCATTCAGGTCCCTGGGAATCAAAGCACACTCTTCAGCGCATTATGGCTTTGTGCCACCAGTTAGGCCTTCTGAGGTCAGAAACAATACAAGATTTCAAAATGGCTATATGGGAATGCCTATTTTCGTCGAGGATGATGAGGCAGAGCTGTTGTGGCCTGGTAGTTTCCGTCAAGTTGCTGAGGCAGGTAATCCTCCTCATCCTAGTTTTGTATTGACTGAAAGTTCAAACATAAATTTTGTAGAGGTGACTCCACAAGTTGACATAGACAACTCTACACCTGATCTCACACTGAAACTTTGAGAGGTTTGTTGGTTTCAAATGTGGCTTCAGTTTCTCCACTTCTGTTATCTCTGTACAGTGAGATGTGCCTGGGCAATGACTGCAAGCTTTCGTTCTTATAGCTCTCTTCTTTTCTAGCACTTTTGATCCTTCTCTTTTCTTATCCAATCATCCTGTTTAATGTTCTACTTGGAATGTTTGTCATTGTATAAGAGCCTCGCGAAGATATTTTGGGGGCTCCTATGCTTGTTATGACACATATTATGTAATGTAATTCCAGTGCTTAAATTATGATTGATTATCTTTCCTTTAGTTCCTTCACTCTTGAGCTTGGTTTCTATAAATTCAATATGTCATTAGAATTTAAAATTAACCACAACTAAATGAAATCTGCAGATCCAACAAAATCTGTTAGGAGTACCTTTTTGCTCATAACTCCTGCAGATACCCTTTTCACTAACTTAAAGATGGTTGTCAAATTAGAGTCCTATTCATAGACTCTATTAGATATACTCTTGTAACTAATGATTTTTTTTTTTTAAGTTAGTTTCGGTCTCAAGAGAAGCAAGAAGAGGATATTCAAACTATTGACTTCCACTTTATAAGTTGTGGTTCTGAACTGATTGCACTACCCCTAAGGATCCCCTCTATTTTTAATATTGACTTTGCGTTTGCTTGAAAAGTAGTACTAATTGTTCTAGAAACCTAAGCTAAACCTTAACTTGCACCGTTGCATTTGCTTCTTGTGCGTATAGAAAATCTATATGTTTGAAAAGGGAATTCTTCTTCCTTTCTACTTGCTTCTTGTGTGGATGGAAAATCTATATGTTTGAAAAGGGAATTCTTATTCCTCTCAACTGTGCATGTGCTAAGAATTAATTGATAATTTCACTTGATTTTGCTGTAAGTGATTTAAAATCTCACATATCTTAGACTATGGATGAATGTTAGCATTTGTCTGGATTTTGCTAGGTCCCCAAAGGACATCAAACACGCACAAATATTGTGCGTGTTTTTTTTCCCCCTGTAAAACTCAAAGCTTTGGAGCCTATGTGATAGTCAGTCACCTTAGAGCTAAAACTTCTCTCTCTCTGCAGAAGTGTTAAGTTGTTAAAGTAAATAATAAAGTTATGTTAGTTGTGGATCTAGATGAAAACCAGTAAAAATTTGTCAAACTCAACAATTGTGAAAAATGTGAAAACTATTGTATATAGCATTACTCTCCTAGAAAAGGCCCACAGATTTTGGTTAATAGATATAAACAGGCATCCAATCTTTGTGATTGTTCTTCATGGACAAGCTTTTGAGGTTCATATGGTCATGTGGCACTTGGGACATGGCCATTCTTCAATACTTCCTCTACTGCTTGACCGGTATCACGCTATGGCGAAGGAGAAGAAAGTTCAGGTAAGAACTAATGCCCTTAGTTTTTATGATATATATATATATATATATATAATTTTTTGAATAGGGGAGAGAGAGTTTTTGTGATGGGGTTGGTTAGGTAGTTTTATTGCTTTACTACGTTAGTATCAGATCTATGGGGCTCGTCTCTGTGCTCCCTTAAACAATAGGAGGTCAAACTGAAGCATTTAAAATCTCAACAAAGCCCAAGTTTAGAATTTCACACCGTTGGCATCTCTCTAGCAAGCTTCTAAGGAAACCGTTGGTATCAAAAGATTGTCCAGTCACCAAGATCCTAATGAGATCGACCATGCTTGATTTGAATGAGTGTTCATGGAGATGTCATATGTTCTAGGAAAAATTATTAAGTACTTTCGAAACATGAATGAGAGATCCTACTCTAAATTTAATTAATAACATTTATTATTATGCGAGAAAAATGAGTAATATTTCGTCTTATTTTTGGAATATTGAATATTACTTTATGTTGAGGGTTGGTTTGCACGTGTTGAATACTGTTTTTGTTTTTGATGTTATTCTTGTTTCTAATGTGTAATATGCTGAATAAGTCTTGTCGTGCTGAAAAAGTCACATGAAACAGAGGTCCTACTAGTGAGTTTCGAAGTCTAGAAGATAGCATGGCAGTTAAGGTTTACAAGTAAAAAGCCTAGCTCGAGCAGGCCAATCCCACTAGCCACCGCTCATGGTGCATTGTTTGCATCATCGTGTTCCTTGTAACGTGAATATAATTAATACTATTAACACTGTTAAAGGCAAAATAAATATAATAGTTATTACAGTTTTTTTTTTTTTTTAATTATTTAAATTATGAGAAGAATAGTTCTTACACACAACACAACCAAGTCAACCACCTTGATGGTTGTTACTTGCGATCGGTCTGGGGTTTTATTTTTTAAACGTCGATCGGTCTGGGTTTAGAATTTTACAAAAGAGATGTTGACAATTGCAAGATGTAAGCTGGGAAAACAGAAAATTTAAGGATGAGAATTGATGAGGGGACTCACATTACATAGTTTTTTATTAACAGAATCTATATACATAAGTCTTTAATTATTATTACTCCCTCCGTCCCACTTTGTTTGTCCTCTATTCCATTTTTGGATGTCCCAAAATATTGTCCTGTTTCTAAAAATAAAAGTCATTAATTTACTAATGTTCCTATTATACCCTATTAATTTACTAATTCAATTTTTTGATAAATTTATTTAAGGGTAGTTTTGGAAACTTATACATTTTTAAAAAGTAGACAAGACAATAAATGATGTTCCCTTAAAAAGTTTGACTTTTCAAACGGGACAAACAAAGTGGGACGGAGGGAGTATTATTTTTTAGTTTTTCTTATGTTTCTACATAAATTTTGGAAAACTTATAATTTTCTAGGTCAATATTCTAATATATATTTTTAATTGAATTTAAGTTCTTATTCCTTATCTGTTGTACTCCTCATTAAAACCTCCTATATTTATGTCATGAGTCTTGTAATCCAAGTATAGTTATTAAACCCGGACCGAACGTTGACTTGGTTTATAAGCTGGGTCATTGGTTCAACCAGTAGATCATTGGTTAAACTGCAGAGTCAAATAAAAAAATTTAAAAATTAAATATATATAAAATTAAGTTTGAGAAATCATAACCTGAGTATAAAAATTATATCTCTTATTCCTAAAGTTAAAAGCCCTGAGTATGTCATTGAATTTCGGCCCATTGCTCTTTGTAATATTTTGTATAAGCTTGTGTCAAAAGTGCTTACTAACAGATTGAAAAAGGTTTTGCCCCATATTATATCAGGCTTTCAAAGTGCTTTTCAATCGGACAAGGCAATATCCAATAACATTCTTGTGGCTTTTGAATTACTTCATCACATGAAAAGGAGGAAATCAGGGAAAACAAGGCACATGGCTTTGAAGTTGGATATGAGCAACGCGTACGATAGGTTGGAGTGGGTTTTTCTCCAACGGATCATGGAAAAAATGGGTTTTCATCCGAGGTGGGTTGGTTGGATCATGGAGTGCATTAAGTCAGTCACTTACTTGGTGTTGATAAATGGTGAGCCAAAAGTCACATTGTCCCGATGAGAGGTATTCGCCAAGGGGATCCCCTTTTCCCCTACCTCTTTCTTTTGTGCTCGGAAGGTTTGAATGGTCTCATTGAGCAAGCGGTGAATGAAAAACACATTGAGGGGTTTTCTCTTTGCAAGTACGGCCCAAAAATATCTCATATATTCTTTGCAAATGACAGCCTCCCTTTTTGTCGAGCACGGGTGAAAGATGTGTTAAAAATACAAGAAATATTGGGGAAGTATGAAGTTGCCTCAAGTCAAAAAATAAATTCGGAAAAAACTACCATCTTTTTTAGCAAGAATGTTCCTATGTCTGCAAAGGAACAAGTGAAGAATTTGCTGGGGGTCCCAGAAATTAGAGAATATGAAAATTATTTAGGTTTGCTAGCAGTGGTGGGGCGAAATAAAAGGGCTAGCCTAAATTATATCAAAGACCGGGTGTGGGGCAAACTTCAAGGCTGGAAGGAAAAATTATTATCACAGGCCGGTAAGGAAGTTTTATTGAAAGCAGTAGTTCAAGCCATTCCGACTTTTGCTATGAGTTGCTTTCAATTACCAGTTGGTCTTTGTCAAGATATTGAGATGCTCATTCGTAAGTTTTGGTGGGGTCAAAAGGGAGATAGGAGAAAGATTCATTAGAGCAAATGGGAGGTGTTATGTAGACCAAAAATGGAAGGGGGGCTAGGTTTTAAGGACCTATGTAAGTTCAATGAAGCTATGTTAGGAAAACAAGTGTGGAGATTGCTGCATGACATGGACTCTCTATTTTACAAAGTGTTCAAAACGAAATACTTCCCAAACTGTTCTCCATTTGAAGCAAAATCCTCCTCTGGTTCTTTTGCTTGGAAGAGTATTTTATGGGCAAGACACTTGATTGAGAAGGGGGCACGGTGGAGGGTGGGTGATGGGCAATCTATTAGGATTTTCCAGGATGCTTGGTTACCAATTGTAAGTGGTAAAATCTCTTCTCATCAATCTTATTTTGGTCAGGATGCAACTGTAGCTATGCTCATAAACACGGCCTCAGGTTGGTGGAACACTCACCTCATTGACCGACACTTCTATCCACTAGATGCTAAGCTTATAAAATCTCTCCCTTTGTGTTCAATCCCACAACCAGATATGCTGATTTGGCCAAAGGAAAAAACAGGAATTTATTTGGTTAAATCGGGGTACAAGCTTCTGTGTGAGTGGCAAAATGAAGAGCTGAATCAACCACAGATTCTTGATACTGAAAAGTGTTTTTGGAGCAGTATCTGGAAGATAAAAGTCCCGAGGAAGGTAAAGCATTTCCTTTGGAAAGTATGTTCCAATTTGTTGTTGACAAAGGAGAATTTGATGAAACGAAGAATCTTACAAGATTCTGTGTGTCAGCGCTATTTGAACGATTCAGAGGATGTGGTTCACTCTTTGTGGAGTTGTGATGGTTTGAGGGAGGTTTGGAATGTGGAGTTTGGCTGGGTGCATGGTTCAAGAGTTCAGTAGTCCTCTTTCTCTGAGCTTTTGAAGTTCATTCAGACAAAACCACACACAATTGCTCTGTTTGCAACTACGGCGTGGTCTATCTGGTATCATAGGAATAAGCTTCGCCTGGATGAACCCTCTAGACCATTGGGACAGATTAGGATATTTGCTCGGGATTACATTCGTGATTTTCAAAATCTGACTTGTACTCCTTCTTGCTCAGTTCGCACAGCCCCTCAAAGATGTTGTCCACCTGCAAATGATGTGTGGAAGGTAAACTTCGATGGCGCAATGTTTGGTGAGTTTGATGAAGCTGGAATAGGTGTGGTTATCCGAGATTCCAGGGGTGAAGTGAAGGCTGCTTTGTCCGAAAAGATTAAGAAGCCATCTACTGTGGATGTGCTGGAGTTGTTTGCTGCCAAGGGAGCGGTGACTTTCTCACTCGAAACTAGTACTAATCGGGTAGTGGTTGAAGGAGATTCTGCTACAGTGATTAAGGCAATCCCATTTGGTGGTTGGGAGTTAGCTCAGGGGGGTCACCTTATTCATGATATCTCTACTTTAAAAAACTCTTTTCAGAGTATTTTTTTCTCTCATGTTGTACAGCAAGGTAATGCAATTGCACATGCCTTAGCCCCAGAGAGGTAGACATTCTTTTCCTTTATTTGTCTGGGTGGAGCATGTTCCACAAGACATCGTTTCTTTCTTTTTACATGATCTTTGTTTTTCTTAATAAGAAGCAGCACGGTTTTTCCTTCTCCAAAAAAAAAAAAAAAAAAAAAAAAACCTGAATATGTAAATTAAAAAAAAGAAAAAAAAAAAGGCATATGCCTAAATTAAACTTGCCATTATAATTCAAAATCAATATTTCATAAGCAATAGCATTAGAAGAAACAAACAAATTAATTTATATTTTTCAATAAAGTTAAGGTCAGCTAAAACCTAAAGCAACAAACAAATTCAAAGCAACAAAATAGTCAAAACTCAAAGAAGAAGCAATGTCACAACTATACATGACAAAAAAAAAAAAAAAATTAAACCAAAGATTCTTAAACTAAAAAGCAATCAAGAAATAAAGTATAATAATAAATAAATAAATAAAAACCTAAACAAAAGAAGATAGTTGGTGGCGTAGAGTTATATGGTCATACTTACATGCTAATTGTTGGCCAAGTACATCTATTCAGACTTCAAAGCATAAAAAAATTTATGCACAATAACAACCCGTAACAGTAGGTTTTGAGAATTGTGAAAACTAAAAAGTGATGGTACACGTTCAAAGTACAAAGTACAAAGTGTGAATCCGTAGGGCAGGGCGCAGGAAACAATGCTTTTTTTTTTTTGGATTTTTTAGGTTTTCTCTTTTTTAAATTACCATAATATCACATATTTAAATAATAAAAGAGTCGTTAAAGTGAATTTATTAATGTTATTTTACACAATTCACAAACCCGACCAGGTTAATAAAACCCAACCGGGTCACACAGGTTGCTTAAAACCCACTGGATTACACCGGTTTTGACCAGGTCACATACTTTTTCGATTCAATTGATCATCTGGCTCGGTCAATGCGCTGGGTCACCGAGTCACTAGTCCGATTGGCCAGGCCGGGTCGAGTTTAATAACACTAAACCCAAGAGATACTTCATGATGTTTCCAATTGAGGTATCTAGGATTGAAATTTCCGTTCTCCCCTCATTGTAATTATCTAATTATCAAAACAATCTCTTATATTTATATCATCAATTAAAATATAGTCATATCGCATTCTTTAAATGGTAGAATAGATAATTTTGTATACAATATACAATTATATATGATACTCTTATCTATAAAAAAAAAAATAATAATAATAATACAATTATAATAAATGTTTATCATCAATCGCCTCCCATTTTTCTAAATTGACACTTCTTTTATTGCCGCCTCCTCTTTTTCCTTGTTTCACTTTGTAGTTCGTTTGGTGGGATATTGAGTTTTGGTTGAAAAATACTTGCTTCAAGAGATCCCATCAATTCATATAAAGTGAGCATTGACAAGTCTTTAGATTCTTCTATTGCATTGCTAGTATAACTTAGTCAAACTTTTGAGGTGAACTTTGAGAATTTATTTTAATTGGCTTTTTTTCTTACATGGTATCTCATGATGTTTCCAATTGAGGTATCTAGGGTTCAAATTCCCCCCCCCCCCCATTGTAATTATCTAATTATCAAAAAAATCTCTTATATTTACATCATCCATTAAAATTTGGTTATATATTATTCTTTAAATTGTAGAATAGATATTTTCATATACAAATACAATAGTAGTACTCTTCTCTAAAAAAAAATATATATATATATATATCATAATAAATTCTTATCATCGCCTCATCTTTTTCCAAATTGATACTTCTTCTTATTGCTGCCTCCTCTTTTTCCTTGCTTCACTTCATAAGTTTGTTTTGTGGGCTATTGTGTTTTGATTGAAATAATTGCTTTTAGAGACCCCATCAATTTATAATAAGTAAGCATCGACAAGTCTTTAGATCCTTCCATTACTTTGCCTGTACAACTTGGTCATACTTTTGAGGTGAACTTTGAGAATTTATTTTATCTCATGATGTTTCCAAGTGAGGTATCTAGGATTCAAATTCTCCCCCCCCCCCAGCTCCCCCATTGTAATTATCTAATTATCAAAAAAAAAAAAAAAATTATTTACATCATCCATTAAAATTTGAAGAGAATTTCATATACAAATAGAACTAAAATACTCCTCTAAAAGAAAAAAAATACAATTATAATAAATGCTTATCATCGCCTCCTCTTTTTCCAATTATAATAAATGCTTATTACCGCCTCCTCTTTTTCCTTGTTTCACTTCGTAAGTTCGTTTTGTGGGATATTGAGTTTTGATTGAAATACTTGTTTCAAGAGGCCCCATCAATTCATATAAAGGGAGCATCGATAGGTCTTTAGATTCTTCTATTGCTTTGCTAGTACAACTTAGTCAAAATTTTGAGGTGAACTTTGAGAATTTATTTTAACTAGCTTCTTTTCTCGAATGGTATCTCAATAACTCCAAATCTAAGCAACTCTGGAATTGAAATCTTTGACAATTTTAGTTGCTTTCATTGTCAAAATATCAAACATAAATGACAAGTTTGCAAAGCAGAGGACAATTAATTTTCTGATTTGATACAAAGGACTGAATGTTTGGTTTCACCAAGTGACAAAGAACAAACAACATTTATACATTGTTCTTGTTTAGTGCATGAATCTCTGATTTTTTTTTTTTCATAATATAGGAGAGGTGATTGGTAGGCAACCTTACTCCATTTTTTTAATTAATAAATAAATAAATTTAGAAAAACTGATTCCTAGACTTGAACTTAGGGTTTGTTATTTTTGATAGAAGACACTTGCCATCATACCAAACCCTGCCTATTGTGACATTTCTACTTGATAAGGAAGAATTTTCACATTCTGCTAGCTAGCTCTTGAGAATACCAACAGCCTTTTACAATTAATTACTTTTTGTTTAGAAAATTGCAAATTATTTATCTCTAAACAATAGAATTACCAAACAAAAATTAATTTAAAATTTTAAATATATTTCTATTTTAAAAAATAACCTTTGATTCAAGTTTAAAATATCAAGAGTTGTGCTAAATATGACATTTTGAGCTAAGCTCAGGAAATTTTATAACATTAGAAAAGGGGAAAAAAAAAAACTATCAATGTGAGCTTATTCTTTCCTCACAAAGAAGCATAATCAACTAAAATAAAGTCAGATGTGTTCCAATTAGCTCAATTGGTAAAGTCTTTGATGGTTGAATAAAGGACTTGAGATTCAATTCTCGCCTTGCCTACACTAAATAACGATTGGTGTCTTGGTCTGATGATAAATAGTACAATTATTAGAAACAGACCCTATAAGTTAAAATCCTATAAAAATAAAATAAAATAAAAAACAAACTAAAATAAGGATGTAGATCAATTAAAGTTCCAACATAAGTATAACAAAAAGCACATGAAAATTTCAAACTACTGTCATTCTAATTGATGCTCATCACACTTCCATTCCTTAACAGGGCTATTGCTGAATATCTCTCTCGTGATCTGACGTACCAGTTATCGGCAGATGATGTTTATCTCATTGTTGGTTGCTCACAAGCAATAGAAATCATTTTATCTGTCCTTGCTCGCCCTGGTGCAAACATCTTGCTTCCTAAACCAGGCTATCCATTCTATGATGTTCGTGCTGCTTTCAGCCATCTCCAAGTCTGCCATTATGAACTTCTTTCCGACCAAAGTTGGGAGATTGATCTTGGATCTGTTGAAGCTCTAGCTGATGAGAACACTGTTGCTATATTTATCTTTAGTCCTGGCAATCCTTGTGGAAATGTCTTCACGTACCAGCATTTGAAAAAGGTGTGTCAAACTACACCATAAAACTTGAAATTTCGGTTGTTTTCAATTTTGTTGTCACAATGTGAGATTAGGACTAATGCCAATGATATATTTCTTGAAATTAAAGTTCTTGTTTTCAAGTTTTTTAGGTTGCCGAGACTGCAAAAAAACTTGGCATTCTTGTGATTGCTGATGAAGTTTACCACCGTATTGTTTTTGGGAGTGATCCATTTGTGCCAATGGGAGAGTTTGGATCAATTGTACCTGTTACACTTGGGTCTATATGAAAAACGCGGATTGTTCCTGGCTGGAGGATTGGTTGGATTGTGACAAATGACCCCAGTGGTATCCTTGAAAAATCTGGGGTGAGTGGTCTATCTCTATATTTTTATTCTCTCTCTCTCTCCTTCCTGATTTTGACTACGAGGGCAATTTCTCTGTCACATGATTTCTCTCATATGGTATTCTTTCTTTGATTTGTGGGTGAAAATAATAATTCTTGATATATCTGTAATTGATCAAATTCATCTAATAATTCTTGCGCTCATCCAATGTATGTGGAATGTGAGGATTGCACATTTCTGGATTAGTTAGCAAGTGATGAATGAAAGTCAATTTCATACAGTTAGCAGAAGTGTCAATAAAACTGTAGAAATCTTTGCCGACTTTAAAGGGCCACGTACAAGCTAAACAATAAGGCTTGCTTCTGTGCTAGTAAAGAGAGGGGACATTTGTATCTGCACTCTGCAGTCACCAGAAGTGCTAGCCTATGCTATTGCGAATTGAACTGAAGAACATAATTCATTTTCACTTCGTTTGTCAAGTTCACATATTAATTAAGATGTCCTACTTTTTGATTGTTTCAGTTCCTTAAAAGTCGTTGAGCCGAGCATTGACATTGTCAGATTTGTATGTTTGCTTTCATATTCCCAGGTTTAGGAGAGCCTTGAAAGCTATCTCAACATATGCCCAAACCCGCAACATTCATACAGGTATATACGTAATTTAAGAAGCCTCCTTTTGGGTATCATATAATGTTCTATGTACATATAACAGTGCACTAACATTTGAACTTAATCAAATTCTCACTGTTCAAATATTTGTTGAAGTGGGCCGTGTGTGGCTTGAATTGCCACAAGCCCACGTCCACCTAAGTCGGTCACTATTGACCAAATCCTATTTGTAATAGGAAATCTTATTCAGCCAACTTTAATATATATATATATATATATATATATATATTATATTTCAAGTGTAGCTGTGTGATTTAAGAGTAATTCCAATTAACCTAGTGAGCAGCCGCATGAGAGAAAATAGAGAAAAGAGAGGCAGCCAGCTTCTATTCTTATTTTTTCTGTGAGAGAGTGTTAGGGTGTAATTGGGATTTGGGTTTCTTAAGAGTGTGCTTGTGCACTATTGTATTTTCCTTGATAATAGTGAAATCCCTGCAACTCCGTGGACGTAGGCAAATTGCCAAATCACGTAAATATTGTCTTGTACGTGTGATTGTTTTTCTTTGGCATGTGTTTTCTCTATTTGTTTTTGTTTCTCACAGGTTGGGATTTTGGTTAAATTCCCTACAACTGGTATCAAAGCCTAGGGTTAGGTTTGAGTGGGAGCAATGGCAGAGGAAGCAGGAAAGGCGTCTGGAATAGAAAAGTTTGATGGCACAGATTTCGCGTATTGGAGGATGCAGATTGAAGATTATCTCTATGGGAGGAAATTGCATCTGCCTCTTTTGGGGACAAAACCTGAGGCTATGAAGGCTGAGGAATGGGCTCTTATTGACAGACAAGTATTAGGAGTTATCAGGTTAACTCTGTCTAGGTCTGTTGCACACAATGTTATAAAGGAGAAGACCACAGCAGATCTGATGAAAGCTTTGTCTGGTATGTATGAAAAGCCGTCAGCAAACAATAAAGTGCACTTGATGAAGAAACTGTTCAATCTGAAGATGGCAGAGAATACATCAGTACCACAACATCTGAATGAATTCAATACTATCACAAATCAATTGTCGTCTGTAGAAATTGATTTTGATGATGAGATTCGTGCTCTGATCATCTTGGCTTCTTTGCCAAACAGTTGGGAGGCAATGAGGATGGCAGTAAGCAATTTTACAGGAAAGGAAAAACTCAAGTACAATGATATATGAGATTTAATTCTGCCTGAGGAGATTCGCAAAAGAGATGCAGGTGAATCCTCAGGATCTGGTTCTACCCTAAACCTTGAGACAAGAGGCAGAGGTAATAACAGAAATTCAAATCGGGGTAGATCAAAATCCAGAAATTCTAATCGGAATAAAAGTAAATCTAGATCAGGCCAACAAATACAATGCTGGAACTGTGGGAAAACAGGTCACTTTAGGAATCAATGTAAAAGTCCTAAAAAGAAGAATGGAGATGATTCTGCTAATGCTGTAACAGAAGAGGTACAGGATGCATTACTTCTTGCAGTAGACAGTCCACTTGATGATTGGGTTTTGGATTTAGGAGTTTCGTTTTATACCACTCCACACCGAGAAATCATACAGAATTATGTTGTAGGTGATTTTGGTAAGGTGTATTTGGCTGATGGTTCAGCCTTGGATGTTGTAGGTATGGGAGACGTCTAGATATTATTGCCCAATGGATCTGTTTGGTTACTGGAGAAGGTTCGACATATTCCTGACCTAAGGAGGAATCTGATTTCTGTTGGACAACTTGATGATGAAGGGCATGCAATACTATTTGTTGGTGGTACTTGGAAGGTTACAAAGGGAGCTAGGGTATTGGCTCATGGAAAGAAAACTGATACTTTGTACATGACCTCAAGTCCAAGAGACACAATTGCAGTTGCTGATGCAAGTACTGATACAAGCCTATGGCATCGCAGACTTGGTCACATGAGTGAGAAAGGGATGAAAATGCTGCTGTCAAAAGGAAAACTACCAGAATTGAAGTCCATTGATTTTGACATGTGTGAAAGTTGCATCTTAGGAAAGTAGAAAAAGATGAGCTTCTTGAAAACTGGCAAAACACCGAAGGCTGAAAAATTAGAGTTAGTGCACACTGATTTGTGGGAGCCTTCTCCGGTTGCATCCCTTGGAGGTTCAAGGTACTACATCACTTTTTTTGATGACTCAAGCAGAAAGGTATGGGTTTATTTTTTGAAAAATAAATCCGATGTATTTGAAACCTTTAAGAAGTGGAAGGCCATGGTTGAGACAGAAACGGGTTTGAAAGTAAAATGTTTGAGGTTAGATAATGGAGGAGAGTACATAGATGGAGGGTTCAGTGAGTATTGTACTACACAGGGAATTAGGATGGAGAAGACCATTCCTGGGGCACCACAGCAGAATGGTGTGGCTGAGCGCATGAACAGAACTCTCAATGAGCGTGCTAGGAGTATGAGGTTGCATGCTGGACTACCAAAAACTTTTTGGGCTGATGCTGTTAGCACTGCAGCTTACCTGATAAACCGAGTACTTTCAGTTCCCATGGAGTTCAGACTTCCTGAGGAGGTTTGGAGTGGTAAAGAGGTAAAGTTTTCGCACTTAAAAGTTTTTGGTTGTGTTTCTTATGTTCATATTGATTCTGATGCTCGCAGTAAACTTGATGCAAAGTCTAAAATATGTTTTTTCATTGGCTATGGTGATGAGAAATTTGGCTATAGGTTTTGGGATGAACAAAACAGGAAAATTATCAGAAGTAAAAATGTGATATTTAATGAACATGTTATGTATAAGGACAGGTCAACTGTAGTGTCAAATGTTACAGAGATAGATCAAAAGAAATCTGAGTTTGTCAATTTAGATGAATTGACTGAAGGTACTGTCCAGAAAAGGGGTGAAGAAGATAAGGAGAATGTAAATTCACAGGTAGATCTGAGTACACCTGTAGCTGAAGTCCGCAGATCTTCCAGGAATATTAGACCTCCACAGCGTTATTCACCCACTCTAAATTATCTCCTATTGACTGATGGTGGTGAGCCAAAGTGTTATGATGAAGCCTTGCAAGATGAGAATTCAAGTAAGTGGGAGTTAGCCATGAAGGATGAGATGGATTCCTTGTTGGGGAATCAGACATGGGAACTGACTAAATTGCCAATAGGAAAGAAGGCTTTGCACAACAAGTGGGTATACAAAATAAAGAATGAGCATGATGGTAGCAAACGTTACAAGGCCAGATTAGTTGTTAGAGGGTTCCAGCAGAAGGAAGGCATTGACTACACAGAGATATTTTCTCCAGTTGTGAAGATGTCAACAATCAGACTGGTACTGGGAATGGTGGCTGCAGAACATTTACATCTTGAGCAGTTAGATGTGAAGACAGCATTCCTTCATGATGATTTAGAGGAAGACCTTTACATGATTCAGCCAGAAGGGTTCATTGCTCAAGAACAAGAGAATTTAGTTTGCAAACTGAAAAAGAGCTTGTATGGCCTAAAACAAGCTCCTAGACAGTGGTACAAAAAATTTGACAGTTTTATATATAGAATTGGGTTCAAGAGATATGAAACTGATCACTGTTGTTATGTTAAGTCTTTTGACAATTCTTACATCATATTACTGTTGTATGTGGATGATATGCTTATTGCAGGGTCTAACATTGAGGAGATTAATAATCTGAAGAAGCAATTGTCCAAACAGTTTGCAATGAAGGATTTGGGAGCTGTAAAGCAAATCCTTGGTATGAGAATCATTAGAGACAAGACTAATGGTACATTGAAACTTTCACAGTCAGAGTATGTGAAGAAAGTTCTCAGCAGGTTCAACATGAATGAAGCTAAACCAGTGAGCACACCCTTGGGTAGCCATTTCAAGCTAAGCAAAGAACAATCACCAAAGACAGAAGAAGAAAGGGACCATATGAGCAAGGTGCCCTATGCCTCAGCTATTGGCAGCTTGATGTATGCTATGGTGTGTACAAGGCCAGACATTGCACATGCAGTGGGAGTTGTGAGCAGATTCATGAGTAAGCCTGGAAAGCAGCATTGGGAGGCAGTCAAGTGGATTCTGAGATATCTGAAGGGTTCATCAGATACATGTCTTTACTTCACAGGTGCAAGTTTGAAACTGCAGGGTTATGTAGATGCTGATTTTGCTAGTGATATTGACAGTAGAAAGAGTACTACAGGGTTTGTTTTCACTCTGGCTGGTACAGCTATATCATGGGCTTCAAATCTACAGAAGATTGTTACTTTGTCTACTACAGAAACTGAGTATGTTGCAGCAACTGAAACTGGAAATGAGATGATTTGGTTACATGGTTTCTTAGATGAATTGGGTAAAAAGCAGAAGATGGGCATTCTACACAGTGACAGTCAGAGTGCAATCTTTCTTGCCAAAAATTTAGCTTTTCATTCAAAGTCGAAGCATATACAAACAAAATACCACTTTATCCATTACCTTATTGAAGATAAACTAGTAATACTTAAGAAGATTTGTGGATCTAAAAACTCGGCAGACATATTGACTAAGGGTGTCACTATTGAGAAGTTGAAGCTGTGCGCAGTTTCAATTGGTCTTCTAGCTTGAGGACAGGAGGATGAGTTGTAGGGATGAGGGATTGTATTATGGAGGATTGTGGCTGATGTTTGCAGCTTATGAGCCCTTAAGGGCTAAAGTGGAGCTGATGGAGGAGTTTGCTCGTGTAGCTTGATCAATTCAAGCCAAGGTGGAGATTTGTTGAAGTGGGCCGTGTGTGGCTTGAATTGCCACAAGCCCACGTCCACCTAAGTCGGTCACTATTGACCAAATCCTATTTGTAATAGGAAATCTTATTCAGCCGACTTTAATATATATATATATATATATTATATTTCAAGTGTAGCTGTGTGATTTAAGAATAATTCCAATTAACCTAGTGAGCAGCCGCATGAGAGAAAATAGAGAAAAGAGAGGCAGCCAGCTTCTATTCTTATTTTTTCTGTGAGAGAGTGCTAGGGTGTAATTGGGATTTGGGTTTCTTAAGAGTGTGCTTGTGCACTATTGTATTTTCCCTGATAATAGTGAAATCCCTGCAACTTCGTGGACGTAGGCAAATTGCCAAACTACGTAAATATTGTCTTGTGCGTGTGATTGTTTTTCTTTGGCGTGTGTTTTCTCTATTTGTTTTTGTTTCTCACAGGTTGGGATTTTGGTTAAATTCCCTACAATATTAGTAAGTCCTCATTTTCAAGTATTGCACATAAGCAGATAAAAACGCCAATTGACGGGCTTCTAGGCCCTAATATCTGGGAGAATACCTGACCACCTATATCAGAAGCCACATACGAACATATAGACAACAATTTTTATCATTTCCTATTTAAATATCTTAGTATTTTATATATCAATTTCTGTGTTACCCTTAATCGCATCAATTATTCAATTTACTCTTACCTCATTGAATTAGAATTTATGTTTGTTTCAATTTATCATTTTTTTTTTTCATTATATCCTTTTCTCTGTCTTTTTTTTCTGCAACCATACAAAAACTTTAGTCTTTAGCACTGTATTAGTTTATTTAATTGTTAACTCTTGATATCTTTCACTCAAATCAGTTCTATTTCCTAACAAACCCCTGCCCCGCTGATGGAGCCATATTGCAAAAGAAAGTTCAGCAGAACTTGTGTATGATAAACAATTTTACAAATTATGACAATGGTAATTGGAGTTTCCTTCTTACATTAATTTTTTCTAAAACTAATTATCTTGTATGCGTGTCCAATGCATATGAATTTATCATTGCTTTGTATTTGTTCTACATGTTCGGCCATGATCATAGAGGTAATAGAGCTGCCAAAGACTCATATTAGAATGAAATCTGGCTTGTCCTCTTAAATATGCCATTTGCTTCCCCCACCTGCATGTACATTTATCAAGATAAATCATCATCTTTTTTTTCCAAAGTACAATGAGACATGTATGAAAATCCATCCTCTTATATTTCATAGCCCTTACCAAGAACAATGACTTATTCTTTGTTTCAGGGAGCAGTTGCTCAGATCCTTGAGAATACAAAATATGTTTTCTTCTCAAAAATTATTAACATAATCAGAGAAGCTGCAAATATTTGTTATGATAGAATTAAAGAGATTCCTTGCCTTACGTGTCCACACAAACCCGCAGGAACTATGTCTGTAATGGTAAAGACATTTAAAATTACAGATTTGTAGTGCTTCAACATTAACATTGTCATCATTATTGAATGAAAATTTCTTTGCAAAAATAAAATAAAATCACAGGCGAACTTAAACCTGTCACTTCTTGAAGACATCAGTGATGATATGGACTTTTGCTTCAAGCTTGCCAAGGAGGAATCTGTGATTGTTCTATCAGGTAAGAATTATACTTGTTACCATTGCTTTAAATCATTCTCATTCTTTTTGCATGCATACTTTTTTTTTTTTTTTAAAGTGCATTCTCAACTAGGCTATGTATTGCATCAAAGATCTAGCATATGAAATTTCTAATTCTACTCGTTTTTTAGTAGGGATGTTTGGTAAGAACTTAGCATACCTAATGCCTAAATTAGGTGAATATTAGTTAGGAAAATTCTTAGTTTACATTGTACTAGCATTAATATAAGATTTACATTGATAGTACAATGTAAACCTATAATTAACCTATCAATTAATCTGTCCCATCTGAAGTCCAATTATATTCGAAAATTTTCTTATAACACAAATTCTAGTGTGTCACTAACCTTTTCAAGAAGACTCTGATCATATATATATAAGAAATTCTTGAAACATTTGGATGTCGATCATGACTATTACAACTAATTAAATTGATATCCTTTACCAATTGATGGACAAAAGAGAGGAAGAAAATGAGCTGCTACCCTGGCCAACAAACAGAAAAACTAACAGATCTTGGACAATGATGTCAATATAGAAACTCAAAAACCTAGTGTTTAGATCCTTGTAAATACGTATACATGTATGAAATTGTTTGTATGTCTTCGCAGATGTAGCTGCTACTCTAATCAGAATTTTTTGTTTTATTTATTTATTTTTTTTTCTTTTTAAAATGCTATCTTATTAATCATAGACACTTGCGTTTTGCAGGGTGTGTTGTTGGAATGAAAAATTGGATCCGCATAACTTTTGCTATTGAGCCCGCTTCTCTTGAAGAAGGCCTTAATAGGATCAAAGCATTCTACCATAGGCATAGTAGAGGCAATAACTATAAATTTTTCATTCTAGTTATGGAGGTTCTTCTCCTATTTAAGCTATTCAAACATCTTTGCTCGTTATCTGAAATCTCTCCATAAGACCTTGGAACTTTATTAGACTTTAGTTCAATTCAAATTTCTGCTTTAGAATAAAGATTTAAGGTTTGCTTATGATGATTAATGACTAAGATAGAGATTAGACTCTGTTGGGTTTATTTTTACCCCAATTAATTTTAATCAATTATCCAAATTGATTAAATTATTAAATTATGCAAATATTCAATTATAATGCATTGGGCACAACCATATCACTTATCTAGAGTTCAAAGTAGCGAAAAATAAATTTGATATAGATGATATGGTCATGATAGGAAAACCTAAATAGAAAAACCCATAGTGGGTGTGGGATTATATATAGGTCACCTATCCTTGAAGACTTCACTAACTAAGATTGAGGTTAAAAGTACAATGAAAATATCTGATCCTGAAGTACCTACCTACGATAAAACCTACCGAGCTAAGTGCAACTCCAACTCGATTGGATTACTCTTCTTAACAGCCTTCTTCAATGTGTGTTGATCTTCAATCCGTGACCGAATTCACAATAGCAAGTCTATGCTAGATCCTTTAAATAATACAACAAATAGGGCTCGAATTGGGAATGGTAAAATTGATAGAAACTTGGTTACACAAACCCTAACAGCATAGACAGAGTTTTCTCTCTCTCCTCTTTAGGGATGGCTTATAACGTCCTTTAAATAACACAACAAATGGGGCTCAAATTGGGTTTGAAACAAACAAATTATGGGCTTTTCGCGTTGCTGATTCTCACATCTTGATAAATCAACTAGAAGTCGAGGTTCGGTAGATCGAGGAAGAGTCGGGGAAACAAATACTTTTATTTATAAAGTAGATTCTTAAGTTGTTTTCTTGTTTCTTTAACATGGAACTTTAACACTATAAATTAAGAATCAAATGCATCAAAAAGTGTCTTTTCACTCGAATTTGGCAACACATTAAAGTTTGGCCCTAGCCCTGTGTTATTTCTTAAATCATAATTTGCTTCTCTCTATTCCCCCCCCCCCCCCACTTTTAAGTCTAAGAACGGGATGCTCAAAAAAAAAAAAAAAAAAGGGGTCTAAACAGGGAGATTGTCAATGTGAAATTATCCTTTATTCTTCTTTGTGAAATTATTGTCCATTTAGATTTCCAAATATCATTCAAACGAACGCGAAGAACATTTGATTTTAGGTAAGAAAAATACCAAATTGGTCTTAATGTCAAAGATCAAAATGTGGACTCAAGATCAAGAAGAAATAGTAGTCTAAAAAATATCAAATTGGTCTTAATGTCAAGACTAAAACGTAGTCTCAAAGATCGAGACCAAATAGTAGTCATGACTTTTAGATGGTATAAAATCAAGTTTAATTATTTTAATAAGAGATTTTTTTTTTTTTTTTTTTTCATTCAAATATAAAACTTTCAACCTTAAGTCCTTAAGGAAGCTGTGGGGTAAATAAATGTCCCGCAACAATTTAGAGTAATAAAGAAATACTTGAATGTTATACAACTAATAACAATTAATATAATTGCATAATGCAACTAGCGACACCCATTAATATTATTCAATTCAGCGTCATGATTATTAATTTGGATACTCCCAACAAATAAGGCCATGTGCACAGTGCCTGTCCTTGCTTCTGCACTAAACATGTATACATATCAACACGTGTGATGCATAACAAAACAAATTTCCATGCGCGAGGAGGAAGCACATCTTAGTCAGACAAGCAGAATTTCCAAATTTTTGTACTATTTGAAGAATAAACAGTGACTTACCTTTTAACTACTCACTTTTTCAAATACACTTCTAACAAATTTTCTATCCCATTCTCTATCTCATTTAAATATTATTTCTTCATTCATTATTTATTCTTTTTTTAACAACTACACATCTTCCAACATTTTTTTATTCAACATCCTTAGGGAATTGGTTAAGAATTCAGTTTAAGGAAATTTTTATGGGAAAAGAAAAAAAACAATTAATGTTTTGACAGCTTTTTTCATTCTTATAAAAGTGATGTTAAAACTTTCTTAAAATGGATTGTTAATGAGTGTCCCATTAGCATGACCCTTATTATAATAGAAAAAAACATTTGAAGAGTGAATAGTAGCTCATCAGACTTGATGTGCTACTATTCATGAGCCAAAAAAAAAAAAAAAATCTAGGAATATAGAGTCCATTGGAGAGCTTTTTTTGGGTTTCACTCTCTACTATAGAGAGAATTTTAGGTTTACATAGGTCATTGGAGATGCTCTTATAAGGCTAACATAAAACTAAAGTTTTTTTTAAAATTTTTTTTAAAATTTTTTTTTAATATGAAAAAAAAAGCATCATACGTGTGATTATTAACCCCGTCCACTTGAATCCACAATATACATGGCGTGGGGCACCCCTGAGTGTGTTAGGGCTATTTTATGTCCTGACACAACATTTTTGAGAAGCGCGTGATTCGAACTAGACAACTCATGGACCCACAGATATGATCCAATCCAAAACTCCTACCAATGCATCACACTCCAAGGAGCCCTTAAAACTAAAGTTATACTAGTTCGTTTTAGATTCTATTACATACATGGATTTTCAAGGATTTTAATTATGTGGCTACATTAATTAATGCAATAAATCATTTTATAAAATAAAAAAAATTAATTCAATTATGTTATTTATGGTCAACCAGGGATGGAGCCACTGTTTTTTTATAAATTTTTTTGATAGCAAATTTTTATTGTTTCGCATCTAGGCCAACTACTTACATCATTTTTTTACTTACTAATAATCACTCATCACATCATCAATTTATAAAAAAGTTTATAACTCTAGCATTTTCTTCATTTTAGAGACTATAAAAAAAATCTAAAACTAAATGTACAAGCCCAAAAAAAATTAGTTTAACAACAAAAATTACCAATAATAAAATTGAAAATAAAATAAAAAAATAAACCCAATCAACCAATTTTATCCAAAATAAACAACTTTGTCATTTAAAAAATTTTAAACAAAAATAATTTTGATCTTACCCACAAAAAAAAAAAAAAAAAAAAAAAAAAAAAACCACAATGGCTAAGTAGCTACAAAGTCGAAGGCTAAAACCACTGTACACAGCCAACAGTAAAGTCGTCTCCCTAACTCTAAGTTTTGGCTTCAGCCCTGTAGTGAACTCAACAAAATTTAGGTCCAATTATTTAAATTTAGGCCCTAAAGTTGTTAAATGACATAATTTTAATATACTAAAATTATGTTTTTTTATTTTATTTTATTTTAGTGGTATTTTGGGTTAAATAATGTGTTTGAACTTGGTGAGAATGTAATTAAGTGTATGTGTTTAACTGTTAGTTTTTTTTTTTTTTTTTTTTAATTATGTCTTTTTTTGCTTAAATATATATGAAAATGAGATTCCAAATGTTGTATGATATTATCACATTACAAATAAATATTCCAAAATTGAACTATAAAGAAACCAAATTAAAATAATTGCAACTCAGAGGTGGCAGTTTGCATTTTAGGTTGCGTTTGAATCGGCTTCAAACCAATTCCAGAAATCAATTTCTGGAAAATGCGTGCGTTTGGCTGTCACGGAAAACATTATTTTCCGGAAAATGATTTCCTGTTGACCGAAATTTTCAGTTTGACCACAGAAATGAATTTCTGCCTTCATTTTCACTTCAATGGATTTCCGGAAAAAGAGAGAGAGCGCGTGCGCGAGAGGAGAAAACCAGTCCGAGCTCCAGTCCGCGCCGATCTCCAGTCCGAGCTCCAGTCCACGCGCGCGGACCAGTCCGACGACGGCGATCGACGCTTCTCGAGATCGCGCCGTCGATCGCGATCTCGCGAAGCGTCGATCGCGATCTCGCCTTCGCGAGATCGCATCGGATCGAGATCGCGATCGACGGCGCGATCTCGCGAAGCATCGACCGCGAGATCGCGCCGTCGCGAGATCGCGAACGCGAGATCGTGCCGTCGCAAGATCGCGACGTTGATCGCGATCTCGCGACGGTGAGACCGCGATTTTTCCGGGTTGTGGCTTATGTGTTTTCTGGTTTGTGTTTTCCTCCTTCTTTTCCAAACACTAGAAAATATTTTCCGGAAAATTTTTTGAAATACAACCAAACACACAAAAATATTTTCCTTTTCCGGAAATTAGCATTTCCGAAAAATATGTATTTTCTGGAAAACGTTTTACGGCAACCAAACACAGCCTTAGTCAAGTTCATTAGTGTGTTTGACACCTAACCCAACTCCTATACCTATATAAACTTTTAGAACTAGCAAAATTGGACTTTTTTTTTTTTTTTTTTGAGAATCAGCAAAATTGGACTTGGAGCTACTAACTTGCCTGAATCCTCACGAAAAGAAAGGGTATAGGTTTCCGTATTAAAAAAAGAAAAGAAAAAGGCTATGGGTAATAGAAATAGCAATTGTTTTAGTATAATAAGATTCTGAGCTCAGAGGCAATTTTGACCAGACCTGATTAAGTTGAATCTGGACCTAACTTGACCCATACATCAAGCCTCAATTATTATATTTAAATCTTAGGTTTTTTTACTGACTAGTTTTTTTAAAATGAAAATAAAAACTAATAACATTAATCATCAACTTGAAGTGCAAGTTTCAAATATAAATATTTTTAATTTCATATCTACTACTAATTAACACTGGGAATTTTTTTTTAAAAGTTGATTATATATTTTATTCTTAATTATTTACTTTCTTTCCCTAACATGTTATATGTTAATCTTTAAACCTTATATATTGTATGATTTTGGATTGATTTTTTCTTTTAATTTTTCAACTGATTTGCTTCAATACAACTTTTTAAGAACATCAATTTTTTTTTAGTAACACGATAGTTTGTCAACATTCTACAAATAATCCTTCAATAGAAAGCTAATATAAATAATACTTAGTTATGTGTCTAGATGATTTAATTTTTAATTTATGTTTCTTGCATAACACGTATACACATTTTTTTTTTCTTTTGTATAATTATTTGACTAGTAACCTATTAGAATTAAATACCATGCTATAAGTTTAGTAATTTATATATTATTATTTAAATTTATTTTTCATTTGATTTAAGCATTTAAAAAGAAAAAATACACCATGCCTCCCCATGCATGATTTACCATATTTTCCCTTGAAAGTATGTTAAAAACCGGAAAAGGATAATAGGAATAATAATTCTACATTTTTACTCCAATAAGCTTTAAGAATAAATAATAACAAAAACCAACTTTTTACTATACAATTCATAAATCAAGAAACTATTGTTATCAACTTTAATAAAAAAAACTATAAAAAAAAAGAGTTAACTTTTTGATTATCTCAAATCTTTAAAAACCATTATTAACCAATATCCAGAGTCAAAGTGCCAATGCCAACTTGGTCTCGTGCCCCGGGGGCCAGGAATCAGAACCCTACTTACAAGTTACAAGTCACATCCAGCCTTTCACCACTGTTATGACAGCCATAGCTTTCAGACCTTTGGACCCCACAACCCCATGTGCAATTTCTCTCAAATCCTCGAAACCAACACTAACTTGAAACTTCTCTCTGTCTTTTTGCTACGTTCAGTTTCCAAGTTCCAACCTCTGTGTTTTCTTGTTTCTTAACTCAACCCAGCTCATCCAATGCACCTGAAACAACCTTGAAAAACCCTCTTCACAGACTTTCCTAAACACCCATCTCTCTGCTTCCCTCTCTAAACATGAAGAAGAAAACTCACTCTGAACACAACAACAAGCTCTTGGTTTTAGCCATTTTTGTTTCTGGGTTCTCTTCAATCTTCCTCTGTGTTAGCTCTCAAGCAAACCCGCCGGCGAGTTCAGATGACACTTCAGTAATGTTAGCTCTCAAGAAGACTCTCAATGCACCCGACTCTCTCGGTTGGTCTGACCCGGACCCTTGCCGCTGGAACCATGTGGTCTGCTCAGATAACAAACGGGTCACCCGGATCCAAATCGGCCATCAAAACCTCAAAGGTACACTCCCTCCAACCCTGCAAAACTTGACCCAACTGGAACGCTTAGAGCTTCAATTCAACGAACTCTCAGGTCCACTTCCTAGCTTAAATGGCTTAGCTTCATTACAAGTACTTTTACTAAGTAGCAACCAGTTTAGTTTCATTCCTAGTGATTTCTTTACTGGTATGTCTTCGCTTCAGTCTCTTGAGATTGATAATAACCCATTTGCCGGTTGGGAAATCCCTGAAACTCTGAAAGACGCTTCCACACTTCAGAACTTTTCGGCCAACTCGGCCAATATTACTGGAACCATACCCGAGTTTTTCAGTGCCGATGTGTTTCCTGGTCTGACTAATTTGCACTTGGCTTTCAATAGCTTACAAGGTGGCTTGCCTTTGACATTTGCTCATTCACCAATTGAGTCCTTGTGGGTTAATGGGCAAGCAAGTGATGGTAAGCTTAGTGGCCCCATTGATGTTATACAAAACATGACTTTCTTGCAAGAGGTTTGGTTGCAAAGTAATGCCTTTTCGGGTCCTTTGCCCGATTTTACAAGCTTGAAAGAGTTGGAGAGCTTGAGTTTGAGGGACAACAAGTTTACAGGCCCTGTGCCGGTGTCATTGTTGAGTCTTAAATCTTTGAAGGTTGTGAATTTGACAAACAATTTGCTTCAAGGACAAATGCCTGAGTTCTCAAGTGGGGTGGCAGTGGATATGTCCGATGGCTCAAATAGCTTTTGTTTGCCCACTCCTGGTGAGTGTGATTCTAGAGTGAATACATTGCTTTCGATTGTGAAATTAATGGGTTATCCGCTAAAGTTTGCGATTAGTTGGACTGGAAATGATCCGTGTGTGAATTGGATTGGGATCACTTGTAGCAATGGGAATATAACTATTGTGAATTTTCAGAATCTGGGTCTTACAGGTTCGATTTCTACTGAGTTTTCATCTCTCAAATCGTTGCAAAAACTCATACTTGCTGATAACAATCTTACGGGTTCAATTCCGGTGGAACTTACTACTCTGCCTGCGCTTGCTGTGCTAGATGTTTCAAACAATCAGCTGTATGGGAAAATCCCAGCTTTTAAGAGTAATGTGATGGTGAAGACTAATGGTAACCCTGATATAGGAAAGGAGAAAAGTAGTTCTTCAACTTCAGGTGCACCATCTCAGATTCCAGTGAGTCCATCTACAGGTACAGGTTCTCAAAATAGCGGTGGTTCTGGAAAAGGTGGCAAGAAATCTTCGACAATTATAGGATTAATTGTGTTTTCCGTTGTTGGAGGTGTGTTTCTGATTTTCTTGATTGGTTTGTTGGTTTTCTGTCTGAACAAGATGAAGCAAAAGCGATTTAGCAGAGTACAGAGCCCAAATGCAATGGTGATTCATCCTCGCCATTCTGCATCTGATAGTGAGAGTGTGAAGATCACAGTAGCAGGTTCGAGTGTTAGTGTTGGTGCAGTCAGTGAGGCACAAAATCTTCCTGGCAGTGAGCCTGGTGACATACAAATGGTTGAAGCAGGTAACATGGTGATATCGATCCAAGTCCTCAGGAACGTGACTAACAATTTCAGTGAACAAAATATATTGGGACAAGGAGGTTTTGGGACTGTCTACAAAGGGGAGTTGCATGATGGTACTAAGATTGCAGTAAAGAGAATGGAGTCCGGGGTAATAGCCGGCAAGGGATTGACTGAATTTAAGTCTGAGATTGCCGTTTTGACTAAGGTCCGGCACCGGCATCTTGTTGCCCTTCTTGGTTACTGCTTGGATGGGAATGAGAGGCTTCTTGTATATGAGTACATGCCTCAGGGCACACTCAGCAGGCATATATTCAACTGGGCAGAAGAAGGATTGAAACCACTGGAATGGACCAAAAGGTTGACCCTTGCCTTAGACGTGGCAAGGGGTGTTGAGTATCTCCATGGGTTGGCCCATCAAAGCTTTATACATAGGGACTTAAAGCCTTCAAACATTCTTCTTGGAGATGATATGAGAGCTAAGGTTGCGGATTTTGGCCTTGTGCGTCTTGCTCCAGAAGGGAAAGGCTCAATTGAGACAAGAATTGCTGGAACTTTCGGATACTTGGCGCCAGAATATGCAGGTACTTCATGTTCTATTTCTGTACACTTCAATAATTCTGAACGTTCTTTTAGACCTAGATGGATAACAAATCTATTTTTCTTGATATAGCAATGCATTAAATCTGGCATTAAACTTGCTCTAGAATGCATTTCATTTTCGTGGATGTTCCTTGGTTTACACCAACTTAAAATTATTTGTTTTACTTATGATTACAGTTACTGGTCGAGTGACAACCAAGGTCGACATATTTAGTTTTGGGGTGATTTTGATGGAGCTAATCACTGGGAGAAAAGCACTCGATGAGACCCAGCCTGAGGAGAGCATGCACCTTGTAACATGGTTCAAAAGAATGTACATCAACAAGGATTCGTTCTGCAAGGCAATTGACCCCACGATTGACCTCAATGAGGAAACAATTGCGAGTATAAGCAAAGTTGCTGAGTTGGCAGGATATTGTTGTGCAAGGGAACCATTTCAAAGACCCGACATGGGTCATGCTGTCAACGTGCTGTCATCTCTGGTTGAGCTTTGGAAACCAAGTGACCAAAATCCAGAAGACTTGTATGGCATTGACCTCGAAATGTCCTTGCCTCAAGCACTTAAGAAGTGGCAGGCTTATGAAGGTGGAAGCAACATGGAATCTTCTTCCTCTTCACTTCTTCCAAGTTTAGACAATACTCAGACCAGCATACCAACACGCCCATACGGATTTGCTGAGTCTTTTACATCTGCAGATGGCAGATGAGAAGTGGTTGTAAATGATGTTGATGCTGGTTTTGCATGTTCATTCTAATGCTTCTTCCTTGCTGTTCTCTGTGTAGACTTGGTTGGTCTCTTGATGTGTTATAGTCTCATCCCACTGTCTGATATTTTTCTTGGTAATGCAGTTTTAATATTCATCACTTGTTTTTGGAAATGAAATGAATTAGATTCTCAAAGACACCATTTTTGTTGATAGCTTTGCATCTTCAATTGTCATCCTACATTAATTGGCAAAGACATGACATGATGACAATATATTTGGAAGGACTAAATGTAATGTCCTGATGCGCCCTTAATGTTTTCTATAAGACATTGTGGTCCACTGGACAACCAAAACTTTGATACAATGAGTAATTATGTCAAAGGAGCTGTTGGGGCAGGTTGAGTGACCAACTATCATGCTGAATCAACTTTATATAAACAAATCTATATAAAATTTGTATGGTCCTAAGTTTAATCAAATCGTCAAGAGCCCTATTATCAATAAATAAATAAATAAATCGTCAGTAAGCCTCTATTATCTTGCGACTGCCTCTCTCACCGTCGGAATCGGACCCTGGATAAAGGTGCCTTCATCTTATTATTAAAAAAAATAAAAAAATAAAAATCTTATCATAATATGTAACAGTAAATTTTATATATTTAGAAGTAAATCATTTTCAAATGACCTTTAGACTAGTGGCACATCCTCACCTAGAAGAAAAATGAGAAACTAGTTTTTCAACTCCATGGACAAATGAATCTCCTTTTTCATATAAGAATCTACTTTGTTTTCTTTGATAAGATTCTACCTCTTTTATTAGTTGGTTTTGACTTTCAAGAATACATAAAGCAAGAACGTAGGAAAGTAGTAAGAAAAAGTCCATTCAACTATCTCTCAGGACAAGAATAGTGTCCAGCTTTTGAAGAAATTATTTAGATCCAAGGAAATCTGTATTGTTATAAAGGGTGTATATTCTTAATCCATTTTAAGAATTTTTTATGGGAAATTTATTGCAAGTTATAACTAGTAAATTAACCCACGTTAAATGGCGAAGATAGTTAGAGAGGTAACAATTATGTGTATGTAAAAAATGGAAAAATTAAGGGCCTGTTTGGGTTTTTTTTTTTTTTTTTTTTTTTTTTTTAAATCACTCATCATTCATTACTTAATTTTCGTCACTCATTACTCACCACTTAAAATACTCCAATTTTCCCAATTCCACCCGTTTGGACACTGTTTTCAGTTCACATCACTCAAAATTTTCAACTTTTCATGGGCCCCATACTTGTAACTTTGTGCAACTTTTACTCTTTTTTTTTTTTTTCCTTCAACTCCCAATACCCAAACTCATTGAACCTAAAAAAGAAATAAATAAATAAAAATGATGAAGAAGACCAGACCAGACCCAACATGAAAGGGAAAAGAAAAAAAAGAAGAAGAAGAAGATCACCTAGTGTGAAAGGAAAAAGAAAAAAAAGAAAAAAAAAAAAGAACCTAAACTCACCGAACCTAGTGAAAAAAAGAAAAAAAAAATGATGATGAAGAAGACCAAACCAAACCCAACATGAAAGGGAAAGGGGGAAAAAAAAGTAGAAGAAGATCACCTAGTGAAAAAAAAAAAAAATCTCATCGAACCAAGTGACCAAAAAAAAAAAAAAGGGTCAAAAGTTGAGGTTGGACTCTGACCGTGGGACCCTCAGTGTGTGTTTAATTATCAAATTGCCATTGGAAACTGAAATTGAGTAATTAAAACAAAAACTAGAAACAAATTCAAACAGAGTTTTTTTGTAGGACCCACATATTGGAATTATAAGTGATGGAAACAGAGTTATGAGTTATGAAAACAACAAATCTAAACAACCCCTTAACCCACTTTTCTCTCATACTTGACTAGCTCCAGTCCACAAAAATGTGGGAGTCAAAATTGTAATGCTTGTGTGTATTTTTATTTTTATTTTTTAAAGATTTATGAGAGTATGTAAGTATGGTTAGTGAGATTTGGATTAGTATGTTTGTAGTCTATATCATTGATGGTAAGTTTTGATTGGTGGTATCTATAGACAGAGGCCAAGAGTTGGTCGAGCTTGTGCCATCACCACAGATCAAGAGCCCGTTTGATAACGTCGTTCTAGTAACGTTATTTGTATTTTTTGGAAATATGTGTAAGTGAAAAAAGTGTGTAAAAATATATGTTTATGTTGTTTAAAAATTGAAAACTATTGCTTAAAATGCAATACCAAACAGCAATATCACAAAAATATTTTTTTTAAATAAAAAAAAAAGAATACCAAAAGAAATATTATTGAAAAAAACAAGTCTAAATTGTAAATTGCAAAATTTAAGTTTATGGTCATTTTGATTTTATTCCTTATGCTTAAAATTTCGAATTTACGTACTCAACATTTGCATTCATTTTTATTCTTGTACCTTTGTTCACTCCTATTAATGACACAATTATTCAATGTCATATAAACCAGTAATATGTGTTAATTAGTCCAAATTCAGATATGTCACCTAAATTAAATTGCACGAAAAATCATAGAAATTAAAATAATATAGTAACTCAAAGTGTTTATTTTGTTAGCATTTAAACAAGCGCTACCCACTCCACCATTGCCTGACTACCCACACTACCCCCGCTACAACATGAGGTGGTATCTCAAGGAATGGTTTCATGAGACTTTTCTCTCATAGAGAGAATGTTAGAACCCAGAAATATATGGCTTCCATATGAGATAATTTTCTTTGCAATACATTTTTACCACAATAAAATCAAAACTCATTCAGCCAATATAGAATAAAATACACAAGCACAACACCAAGAAAACCCAGACATGCACCATAAAAATAGACTAAACCAATTCAGATCCACACCCAACTAAAATTTTTATTTGCTTAATTGCTTAATTAGGCTTTAATGGAATAAGTTTTTTTTCCCTTATTAATGAGTACCTTTAGGGCATTTGTTAATAGACCATTTAAAAAAAGTTTTAATACTATTTTTATGGAAAATAAAGTAAAAAAATAAAAATAAAAAACTGTTAAAAAAATTTTAGCTTACTTCTAGTACTTTTTTAAAATGAATCTCCTTTTATTTTAATAAGAGACTGTCACATCATCCACTAATTAAATAAAATATGAGAATTAAAACTCACTATCACCTACCATTATATATTTAAAATAAAAGGACATGTCTAGTTAAATAAATACTAAAGGTAAGCCAACTCTTAAAATAGTTAGTTACTTTAACAGGTGCTTGTACTCTTAGAACCATGATTAATGAACTATTTTAGAAAAATTTGAATACTATTTTTTTATAAAAAAATATAAAAAAAGGTCAAAACAAAAAAAAAAAAAAATTTTCTCGTAAAATTTTTCTTCAAAACAATTATTTATTTTTCTCGTAAAATTTTTCTTAAAATAGCTACTAAACTATTGTCTTCCGTTAACATTTATAAATATGCTTAGGAATCTCCCCAATTTACGTCCTGATGAGAGCACCCACATCTGTACTTGTCCTAGCTAGATAGCGTGTGTATTGTTTATTACGCGGAGGCGGGTGAGAGTAGCTAGCTGTCGCCCATCACATGGGTTCACATTTCCAACAGGCAAAGGTATCTTTTTACCTGTCAATGACTTTGTTTACTTCATTCTTTTATTTATAGATCAGATCTCTCATCTCCATCTCTGCTTTGGGCATTTGCCTGTTCTATTTGTCATACATTTTTTTGATCAATGAAAACGATGGCCATACCAACTGTCCTCGACAGATTCTCCAAGATTTTCATATATAGGATAAAATAGATATAAATAAAAATTAACAAATCTCTATCTGCCAAATATGAAATATCTGTTTGGATACTGTTTTTTGAATTTAACTTCTAGTTAGGTATAGTGCAACTTTTGTCTATATCACATCTTGATAAAATAATGTGTTTTTGCCTTATGATTTTGTACAAAATTTACATTTAGATTATTACATCCTCTCCTTATATTCTAGATGCTTGAAATATATTTTAAGATAATCACAGATAGGCTGTAAATAAACCAAGTCGATTATGAACAATTTGGACTCGGTTTGATAAAAAAACTCGTTCATGTTTGTTTCTTTATTTATAAATAAGCTAAACTTGAGCCTTAGTTCTAGGCTTGTTTAATAAATAAGCTGAGCCCGAGCAAAAAAATTTGTTCACGAACAAGTTCGTGAGCTATAAAGCTTGATACAAAACAATTCAAGTATAGACTCATTTATAAATTTATATGTGCTAGCTAAATATACTCATTACACATATCTTAATAATGATATGGCCAACATGGGACCACTACCCATTACCTTTTTTTTTTTTTTTTCCCCCCTCTAAACTCACCAAGAACTACTTTAGACTTTAGTTACATTTAAAAATGAATAAATAAATTAAGTGTTCCACATATGATCTTTCCCCATTAATCAGCTAATGTAAAGTCATGAAACATATTAGTAGTTTCCCACTCATAATAGTTATAGTCAAGTATTTTTCTAATTTTTCACCATCTAACGTGAATGTAAAAATTGTATTTTGAATAATTGTTAAAGTTGTAGACAAGAAAGGATGAATGAATGAATTTAATTATGTAAAATTTTAATTTGAATAATGACTAATTATAAGTAGGATTAGACGCATGATAAAATGAATATACTATTTTTTTTCCTTAATTTTAGAGATTTAAGTATTTGATAAGATAATTTTCTTAGATCTTAAGCTCCAAAGCTTGTCCTTAGCTCAAGTTTGAAAACCACTTAATAATTTTCTATTAAATTAATATTTTGAAAATCTCATCGTGAAATTAAATGTTCTTAAAATGCATACCAAATTTCATAACAATTGAATATTATTTACTATTAAATCCATAAACTCATCACTTATGCACAATTTTAAAATACAAAAAGCTAAAAGTTAAGCATTTTATTGATGAGATAACATGTATTTTGTGGGTACTTCAACTATTTTGGAGATTTTAAGATATTTTGGTCATTTGAAGGTTTTAAGAATATTTTGGTAATTTTGGATAAATTTGAAATTATGTTTGATTTATTTATTTATTTTTACTTAAGTAATTTAGTTATTTAGGGTCTATTTGGGATCCGATTATTTTGCTGAAACTGAAATTTTTTTGCTGAAAGTACTGTAGATAAAGATAAAAGTTAATTAAAAAAGTATAGTGCGACCCATAAATAGTACAAAAAAAGTGCTGTGGGGCCCATAAATAGTAGCAAAAATAAGCTAAATAGTAAAATAATTTGACAAAAATAAGTGTTACCAAACTCACACTTAACATAAAATTTCATACTGCCATATATCATAATATCATCTTTCTATAATTACCTTTGTTTGGGTCGTTTTTCAAAAGGGCCAATAAATTGAACCTATCAACCCGGGTTCAAAATAAGGGGGAATTAAGCCCACAACTCGCTCTAAGAGCACTCACAGCAGTGGTGCTATATAGGTATAATGCTATTTTTTAGCTCACAAACACCCAAAAACCACTACACAACAGTGGAGCTAAATCTAAAAGATTTAGCTCCTCAGCTACAGTGCACATCTACACTTAAAGCTAAATAAATAAATAAAAAAAAATTATTACACTTCTCTCTCCTCTCTCATTAAAATATTCCTCTCCTTCTCTCTCTCTCTCTCTCTCTCTTCTTTCTTCCTCAATTTTTTTTTTTCTCTTTAGCTTGCCGGCCTCCCTCATCTCCCTCATCCCTCAGCTCATCGGCCAAATCCCTCACCACCGACTTGTGTCACCGACCCAGCTCGCCAACCCACGCTAAGCCCCATCGCCGTCTCCCCAAGCCCCATCGCCCAATCTGTGCCCCTCCGTTGGCCTCAACGTCACCGGCCCAAGCTCCAAGCCGCCGATCCACGCCTTCGACTCACGCCTCCGCCCAGTCCTCCCCACTCCGCTGATCCACGCCTCCGCCCAGTCCTCCGATCAAACCCACGCCATCTCTCTATTCTCTTTACTGTGATTGAGTTTGTTTGTTTGTTTTTTTTTTTTAATGTACTTTCATATGGGTTTGGTGGCTATGGTGGTGGAATGATGTTTGATTTTTTTTTTTTTTTTCCTTTTGTGGGTTTGATGGCTGTGGTGGTGGCGATGGTGGTTGTTTGTGGCTATGGTTTGATGGTACGGTGTTTGATTTTTTTTTCATGTGGGTTTGGTGGCTGTAGTGGTGGCGATGGTGGTTGTGGCTATGGTTTGGTGGTGGTGTTTGGTTTTTTTTTTCCTGTGGGTTTGGTGGCTGTGGTGGTGGATTGGTAACTATGATGGTGGTTTGATTTTTTATTTTGTTTGTGGGTTTGGTTGTGTTTGGTGGTGGTGGTAGTGGTGGTTATGGCTGTGGTTGGTGGTAGAAGTGGTTGTGGATGGTGCTGGGTTGTTTTTTTGAGGAGTGGAATATATTATTTTATTGTAGGTGATATATTATTTTATTGTAGGGATATATTATTTTATTGTGATGTTTATATTATTTTATTGCATTGATAGTTAAAATAGATCCACTACTGCAGCATGTGTGTAGGTATGATAGATAAAGTAATTTTTGGTGGAGCCAAAAAGCTAAATTTTTAGCTCCACTGCTGTGGATGCTCTTAATTACATAGAAGCTGATAGTGCATAGCATAAAAGAACACATAAAGACACAAGCTCATAATGAAGACAAAGAGGATGTTTATAGTGTTCAACAAACGATTCAAATAATTTTCTTCAATTTTACATAAAAAAGTGTGGAGATTTTTTTTAGAGAGTTTCAAGTTATGGTGTCCACTCCTGATGATAGCCTTTTATCATTAGACCAAGACACCAATCAGTTTTTGGTATAGGCAAAAATTGAACCCTAGATATCTTATACAACCATCAAAGACTCTATCAGTTAAGTTAACTGAAACCCAAAAAAAAAGTGTGGAGATTAAGGGAGGTGCCCAAGGAGAGAGAAAGGACCCATCACACACATAAACACAATTCTTTTGAGCTGCTCTATTTACCCCAAGTCAGATTAGTAATGCGTTTGAGAATTGTATAGAATTGATGGTGAGAAGTTGATTCATTCTTACCTCACTCATTAGGATCTATAAGATGAAGAAAACTCTTATTATCGATCTCAACATAAGAACTAAGACTTTTGATTGTTGGATTTAGAAAAATGACAACCTTTTGTGTGTGTGATACTATTACTAGAGAACTAGTAGACTATCACTCTTGGACCATCAGTAATCTTTAAATTCAGTTTTCATTTTTATTTTTATTTTTTTAAGGTACCTGTCAATCTAAAACTCTGATAATGTGTCACTAGAATAATAATTTCTTTTGAGAAATTTAAAAAAAAAAAAAAAAATCATGTCATCCATATGCCTAACTAGTCATGATTAAATCTAAAATTTCCAAAAAGTGGGTGTAATTTTAATTTTCCCGAATACGGTGTAATGTTTATTTCATAATAAGTTAGTTATTATTTTTGTTGTTTGGGAGTCAAATAAAAATTCTGGATTGGCTTAAAAAAAAAAAAAGAGTGATACATGAGTTTGAATGCAACTTCAGCTGAAAACAGAGAAAATAATCAGATGCAGATAAAATCATACGGTCGAGAATATCATACATGTGTGATCAAGTCACTGCACTCGTGTGAAATTTCAAGGAAAGGGATAAGACTAACACGCACACGCTCTGACTCGTCGTAGACGCGCGGGCCAGTGTGAGTGCTTGACCCAGACCCAGACCCAGACCCAGACCCAGAGAGGCAGGACCCAGTCAGCAGGTCAAATTACCTCAGCCGACCTAATGCATCTCTCAGTCACTGTCACAGACACTGTAATCCCAACGACCGACTCAAATACTTGTTCAACGGTCAACATTCAAACCCATCCGACGTACCAATCTCGCTTTTCTTTGAATTTTTGAACGTCTTATTTTCTTCCTACTACTTTCTTTTCCCCTACCTTACCTAGTTTGACCCGCGTTAAGAAACAAAACAATAATAGTCTCATACACGCAAATATATAAATACCCTCCACTTCCTTTGCATTCTTCACAACTTGCAAAACCACATAATATAGAAAGAACTACAACAAACAAACAAACTACAGAGTATCCCCATTCATTCATAGATACACATATATTTCATCACAAACTAACACAATGATTCTATCTTGGAGAAGAAGGAGATCGAGCAACAACAAGAGCAGCGAGCCTGCTTTGAATGACAGCAGTTTGGACACGGATGTTATGATTCCAACCCACTTTCGGTGTCCGATTTCTCTTGATTTGTTGAAAGATCCTGTCACGTTGTCTACTGGGATCACGTACGATCGAGAGAGCATCGAGAGGTGGATTGAGTCTGGCAACCAAACTTGCCCGGTGACAAACCAAGTCTTGAACAGCTTCGATCAAATCCCGAACCATGCATTGCGCAAGATGATTCAAGATTGGTGTGTCAAGAATCGATCTTATGGGATTGAGAGGATTCCCACGCCTCGAGTTCCCGTCAGCCCCTATGAGGTTTCGGGGATTTGCTCGAGAATTGAGGTCGCAACTCGATGTGGGGATGACAGAAAGTGCGTAGAATTGGTGAGGAAGATCGAGGCGTGGGGGAAAGAAAGCGAGCGAAACAAGCGGTGCGTTGTGAACAATGGAACTGGGTGTGTGTTATCTAATACGTTTCTTTCATTTGCGAGCGTTTCTATTGAGAAGCATGTGGGGTTGTTGGTTGAGATCTTATCTGTCTTGGCATGGATGTTTCCACTTGGTGAAGAAGGGCAATCAAAATTGGGATCAACAGCGTCCTTAAGTTGCATTGTTTGGGTTTTGAAGAATGGTGATCTTTCAGCTAGACAAAAGGCGGTTTCAGTACTCAAAGAGCTGCTTTCTTTGAATCAAAGACTTGTTGATAAGTTGGCAGAGATTGAAGGAATTAGTGAAGCTTTAGTTAAAATAATTAGAGAGCCTATTTGTCCTAAGGCTACAAAAGCTTCTTTGACAGCTATATTCTATATGATTTCTCCATCTCAAACCAGTGTGAGATTCACATCAAGATTTGTGGAACTGGGTTTGGTTTCGTTGATCACAGAAATCCTTGTTGATGCAGAGAAAGGAACATGTGAAAGGGCTTTAGGTGTTTTATCTGGTATTTGTGATACCAAAGAAGGGAGAGAAGAGGCATCTAAGAATGCTCTAACTATGCCTATTTTGGTTAAGAAGATGTTGCGGATATCAGGGATGGCAACGGAGTTTGCAGTGTGTACTCTTTGGAAGCTCTGCAAGAATTCTAAGAAGGAAGAAGATGGTGATGGAGGTGTTTTAGTTGAGGCACTTCAATCAGGTGCTTTTCAAAAGCTTTTGGTTCTCCTGCAGGTTGGTTGTAGTGAGGCTACAAAGGAGAAGGTCACTGAGTTGTTGAAATTGTTGAATCTTCAGAGAAATAGGTCTAACTGTGTTGATGCATCAATGGATTTCAAGTATCTCAAAAGGCCGTTTTGATTCAAGATAGAAAATTTTATTCTTCCCCTTACTTAGATGAGAAGAAAATTTGTACAAATCTACACAGAACTTTATTCAATTTTGTGAACAAAATGTATACAATCATAGAGAAATATATTCATTTTGTCAAAATTATATCCATTTAAAGAGTTTCGAGAGTATTGATTGTGATTAATGTTTGCGTTTATAGAACCCTATTTTAGACCAAATCAGACAATTATGAAACCAATTTGTAATATAACTCACATGTCCCATAAAAAAAAATATATAACTCACATTTGATGTAGAAGGAATATTGTTAGTATTCAGCCACACACAAAAAAAAAAAAAAGGATTATTTGCAGTCGCACAAATTAAATAAAAAATAAAAGGATATGTCACAGTTGTCATAGCATCTTATTTCATTAATAACCTGTCAATTGTCATTATCAAATTTCCTTTTTGTTTCTTCTACATCATCCCAAATTCCAAATTAATTGAGATGGGACCATTTTTTCAAAGATGATTTTGAGAGGGACGCTTGAAATATCATTTACTGATTTCTTTTTTCAATTTGTAGGAACGGCAAGCAGGTACTCTTTTAGATGTATTGACCACGATGGGCCCCGGACCCATCAAAATCAAAATGTCCAGTTGTCGACGCGTACGCTTTGGTTGGTCAAAAGTTGATTTCCATCCACCACAATAATATGCCAGGCTAGCTAACTAGACTTATATCTGTTGAGGCTTATATGATTTTTTTATTAATCCTTGCAAGTAAATTTTTTTAGCACAACGTTTGATTTGGAAGGTGATCAAATAAATCTTTCAAATTACTGCCGTCCACCAGACCCATTCACAAGTCCCATTTGCCCAAACTTGAGCCAATTGTCACCCGAACCGACACTGTCATGGTCGGTGGCATTGGCGGGTGTCCTCCTCCAAAATCCAACAAGAAAGAGTCAAGTGACTAATATTCTATCTGAAACTCGGTATAAACTGACCCGACTAACCCTTTACCTAAATATCTCAGAAATCTTACTAAAATCCTCCATCTCTACCAAGATTTTGCCTAGCTTTGGCCCAAAACTAGTCAAGATCTCAAGATCTCCGACAAGTTCTAGTGGAGATCTCACAATCTCTGTCCAAATCTGGCCAAGATCTTGCGATCTCCGACAAGATAGGAAGAAAATCTAAAATCTTTCGACGATATCTGCTGTTCGCCACCACCTTCTCGACTCCAACCAAAACCAACTCGAACTCATGGAAATCTCGACTTGAACCGAGCTGATCATCGTCTTGGTTGGTGGTGGGTCCTTCGATTTACAATCCAGTGGAGTCGGGTTGAGTCCGGCCTGGGCACAAACCTAACCCGTGGACAGCCCCAACTTTCAATCTTAACTCAGATGTGATAGAACTATGATTCTCCAAAAAAAAAAAAAAAAAGATGTGATAGGACTAGGACTATTGGTAGTCATGACCAAGATTATATGAGTCTACATTCATCTTTTTATTTTTTTAGGAATAATTGATAAGACTAATTCTAGTACCATTCCTTTTATATAAACTATACACTTTTTTTTTCTACCACTTAACATTTGTCCGGTGGAGAGCCACGTTGGGGCCGGGGGCCATAGCACCCCTAGCTTTTTGAAAATTTCAGTTACAACCTTAATAAAATGATAAATTATAACTAAATTGTATGTAAATTCAATTTTTGCCCCCTCTAACCAAGATACCACAACATATAAAGAAAAAAAAAATGTAGCTTGAATTTTAAGGGAGAAAAAAAAAAGGCGGTCATTTGGGATGAATTTGGAATATAGGATCTTTCGGGATCATAAAGCTCAAACGTGTGGATTAGTCCAAAAGCCATACTAAAGGTGAAAAAAACTACAATAGTAATTATGGGATATACACGAAGCCAACAAATGTAAAGTATACGACGATGCTGCCGATTTAACATAATTAGTGTCACACTTATGGCTAAAATATAATATTAAACTTTTAGATTGTGTTTTTATATGTTATATTAATATCTCAATTGTATTTTTTCAAAGTCTTATCTCCCTCATCAATGGTATCAAAGTCTATGGTGTCAAAACCAACGTACAAGCAATTGGAAACTCCCCAAGAATTATCTTTTGGTGGATTGATTGTGATTAATTTGCTATGGAGGGAGCAGGTTGCGTCCCAATTAAGTTTGTTTACAAAAATAATTATAGGTAGTTTGAACTAGCTAGTCAATGCTTGGTGAGGGAAATTATAATTGGATTAAATTTAAATTGTTGACATTGGACTTTCTTTCCCGTTGAATGGAAAAGAAATTACACCATAGAGTCATAGACAAAGAATAACAAAACAATTGTTAAACACTCGAATCACTCCCAATGACTTTGGAATCACTCCCGATGACTTTGGCGACCTTCACGAAGATTCACAGGAAAAATCAAACCAGAAAAAGAATTAGAAACACCCCATTTTGCTCAATAATTTGCCTGGTTCTTATCTTATGCACCCTAAGAAAATTGAATTTTTACTATAGGCGTCCGTTTGGTTTGTGCGTCCATGTCCCTGCATTTGCGTTTTCAACTTTTTTTTTTAACCAGCACTTATTGTACTGTTTATAGAACATGGACAATGCAATTAGATATATGAACAATAACCAAAGCTCAAACAGTAAATTTTTATTATTTTCAGTTTTCAGCTTTCAGCAAAATAAACGATATTCAAACGCACGTTAAATCTAACACGATCAAGAGCATAATATCTTCTACCAATTGCAAACACTCCCAATTTATGGGCTTTGATTGATCTTTAGTTCTCTGCACTGCACAACAGTCTTTGTTTTCACTTTTCACTCTCTATGATTATCTGAAACCATTTAACAGAAAAGTTAATTCACTGCTCTTTTTAAAAGCAAGAGCTTCACATACATTTCGAGAGCAAGCTGAAGCCTTCCAAACCTATGTTGATGCACATTCACCTTCATGATTTCTAGCTATTGCCTTTGCTCCAGGCTACATCCACATTAATTTCAGGACATTGTTAGGTGCACCTACCAAATACACATAAAAAATGGGCCACATCATCACAAAGAAAAGATAAGAGTGCCACCTCAGCTGGATAGCATAAAATCTGTAACCAAAACTCCCATTTACCTCAAAATTGCTGTTCCACCAAAATACGAAAGAAATTTTGGAACGTAGAGTCCTTCCACACAATTCGTCACCACAGAGAGTGATGTAGGATAGAATCTGTAATTTACTTTTTATTTTTTTATATTTTTATATAACTTTTGGAATTTTAGGTTTAAGAGTTTTATTTGTAAGACAAAATTCAGAGTGCAGCGGAAACAAAATAACATAGACATACCTTCAGCCATAGTTGTTTAAGTGTTTAGAGAAAAAGAAGACTCACTATATGATAATAGTGTTTATAAAATGTGTCTTCTAGTCTATGACCTTTACTTTACATATATCCTTTTGATGGAGACAGGCTATATATAGAGGCTAGACTAGGGACCCTTTTAAATTAAGATCTGTTTCATAACCCTCCTTCCATCAAGGAGTTTAAAACTAGTAACTTCAAGGTGTTTATTAACCAAATGAGTTATACCAAATGAGAGTTACTTAGAAATTGTTATTCACCATAACGTCTTTCACAAATAAAATATTTAAGACATGAATTTCATTTATCACTTAAATGTGGGCCACATAAAGTTTTCTTAAAATCTTACATTCTCCCACTTGGCCCACTTGACATTACTTGATAAATGATATTAACTTTAATATGGCCATGATATTACTCATGTCAACTAATTGTGAAATGCTCCCACTTAAATAAAGAATCCAGTACACAAATCATGGCGGTAATACCCTTAATTATAATGAGTATTTCCTTCCATGTATTATAATGTATGGTAATCCTTATATGAGAACTTTATGAGCCATTAATTCTTTATGAATGGACTACCTATTAGCCATTCGGGTCCTCTTTTATAAATCCCCACGGATATATCATCCTTATACATCTCTAGAGATATATCTAACTTAATACATATACTTTATGTGCACAAAATAAAAATCATATATTTTCTTCTCCAAAAATAACCAAATATGTGTCCAAAATATAGAATGATTAGAGAGAAATTAAACACCAAATGAGCTAACAAGTTCCATATGTCCAAAAGACTTTTATACTGTTTTGTCGACAAACCTTTAGTTATGAAATTAACAAATATTAGCTCAATAATTTTAACACAATGGACACTTTCAATTTCTTAAAACTCTCTCTTAGACTGAGTTACTTTATGTCGATATGTTTGTTTCGGCTTTCACATTCATTGTCCTTAGAGAAGAAAATTATAGCCGAGTTATCTTTAAATTCTTTAAAGGTCTCATCATAAGATCGACAACCTTAAGACCTATCCATAATGCCTGTCTTATAGCTACATAGCATATAAGATATCTTACATGACAAAATCAAATCACTACTTCCAAGTAGTTTGTCATTCATATTTAGGCATAAAAACAATGCATTTACTCCCACTGATTTTAAGGTATATAGTATATACACTGATTAACAATGTGCCCAGTAAAACCAAATGGCACAACAAAGTTGGTGTACCTTTATATACCATTAGTAGGATGCCTATATGCCTAAATTTTGCAATATAAAACTTTTATTGGGAGTCAAACCTTAATGGATCTTGTAAAGTAATATAAATAGCTTTCACAAAACCTTTACCTTAAAGGAATAAATTCTCAAGTTTTTACTCTTGTGCAATTAGATCACTCCCACCCTTGTACTTAATTTCTCATTTTAACATATTTTATTCAATGAGATGGGTGATTCATCCACATGAGTACCAAAACATAGATCCACAAACCCAAAGAATATAAACTTTAATGCTATGAATCTTGAACTTTAATTCTAAATTAACCAATGTTAATTTAGTAGTAAATTCGACCTTCCTATGGGCAGAGGCGCATCATGCATGAATTTACTATAAAACTTTATTCATAAAACTAGTAAATATAAATACTAAGAATCAAATTTTCCATACCTATGGGCCTAGGAAAAATCTCATCTTAATGCTACATTCACCATTTTATTCCAGTTAAATCATAAAAATAATAACCTCCCTATGGGGCCAAGTCATTATCTTCATGAATTAATTGCCACTTAGATGCCTTTGCACCTAATGAAGTCTTGTAAAAATTTCTTGATGTGATTATCATCATGGCTTAGGATGCTATGGCCACTCCCATGTCATTTTGATATTCACCACTTCAAATAGCATCATAAAGATCAACCAATCCTAATATTGATCATGACAGTATGCACTCCAAAATGACATGAAATAATACTTAAATACATGATAAGTGCAAAGAAAACTAAAATGCACTTAAAAAAATTACTCACTTGAATGATCCAAATCTCATATGTAAGTGTAACAATAAACTTTATGAAATAAGTTCAAACTTACATGCAACACATTTATCCCCATAATTTATTGTAAAAAGTTATGGTTTCCAAAATATAAGGATCATTTGTGTTATCATGCCAAATATATTGATCCACAAAAATTGTCTCTAAAGCAATTTACAATTGAAAATTGTACAAATTATTGAGGCATGTTTGTCATATGAGCCACCATACTGTCACAAATTATTTTCCAAATAATTAAGATTTTATATCCAGGAAACAAACTTAAATACTTGGATGAGCACTTGATGAATATCAAAATCAAAATGAAATTTA
The DNA here is from genome assembly GCF_001633185.2 of Quercus lobata. Lineage (NCBI taxonomy): Eukaryota > Viridiplantae > Streptophyta > Magnoliopsida > Fagales > Fagaceae > Quercus > Quercus lobata. The sequence goes on along the minus strand of NC_044905.1, from coordinate 59,669,917 downwards.
TGAACACTTTAATATTAACAATTCCAAATAGTTGAATTACCCACTGGTGCACATTAGCATTTTGTAATACACAATACGTGGACAATTTTAGAGAAAACGATGTCATTGAGTCACAAATGTATTGAAAAAACAAATTGATATAACATATTTACCTTTGAACCTATGTAGTTCTATATAGTTAATAATCTTATGGATTTCAAATTCATTCTTCCAATCTCAAAACTCAATGGCAATTCGTTACAAAAATACCAATATAGATGCAAAACAAAACTTGTTCTCTAGGATTTAAAGTATACATGCTCTATATTTGGATTCAGCACAACTTAAATTTCATCCCAAAATTAAATTAGTGCATACAAACTTTAACCATAGATGGTACAAAAATATACCATGATTGGAAATAATAGAAATTTCTCAAACTAAAATCACTAAACAACATAGCATGAAGGATGGCTCTGATACCAAATGTAAGACAAAATTCAGAGTGCAGCGGAAACAAAATAACATAGACATACCTTCAGCCATAGTTGTTTAAGTGTTTAGAGAAAAAGAAGACTCACTATATGATAATAGTGTTTATAAAATGTGTCTTCTAGTCTATGACCTTTACTTTACATATATCCTTTTGATGGAGACAGGCTATATATAGAGGCTAGACTAGGGACCCTTTTAAATTAAGATCTGTTTCATAACCCTCCTTCCATCAAGGAGTTTAAAACTAGTAACTTCAAGGTGTTTATTAACCAAATGAGTTATACCAAATGAGAGTTACTTAGAAATTGTTATTCACCATAACGTCTTTCACAAATAAAATATTTAAGACATGAATTTCATTTATCACTTAAATGTGGGCCACATAAAGTTTTCTTAAAATCTTACATTATTTCCTTGATTTTAAATTTTTTTAATGTTTTTTAAAGCCAAATTATAATCATATTATGGTTGTGTATTAATTAGAATCTATTTTTGAATATATTTTCTTATCAGTCAAACTTTACGGTAAGTTTGTAAATGAAAATTGACATTTAGTATCTAGTTTAATTAAAATTCAGCATTTTGTCTCTCTTTTTGTAATGAATTTTAGACCACTCTCATTGTGGATTTGAAGTTATCTTCAAGAAGCAAATATATTTTGTTTCTTACAATTTTCAGCTTGCATAAGTCGGTTTTAGAGTCTTGTCGTAGCTCTGATTTGTAGGTAACAAATAGGGCAGTAACAATTTTGATGACGGAAATCATGAAGGAGTCCTTGCAAAGGACAAATTCCTTCAGTTTCAACATGATACCTAGTGGATACTACATGGCGTGTTGCAAGAACTCACATATATCCTTGCTAGGATGGCGCTATTGAAAAATCATAGGAACCACAAGTGTGGAAATAATATGGATTATTGTCGCAAAGAAATAACTCATGGACAACTTATTGGTAAATATGTTCTTTTTATAGGTCTTCTAAATGAATTAAAGAATTGCAACTTTTAATGGTTGATTTATAAAGAAGATTTTCTTATTTGGTACTTGATCTAGAGGACTTTAGGCATGTTGCACCACATGGAAGTGTGTGAGAAATGGCCTTTTTCCTGTGATGGTAAGTAAAAACCTATGTCTTTCCAAGCTAAGAGGGAAGGGGAAAGAGTTTCAAATGTACTAGTGGTTACAAATTATAGTGAAGAGAGGATAAGTATGGTGTTGGCAAGGATGATCATTATTGATGAATTACCTTTTAAATTTGTGGAGCGTCAAGGTTTTCAAGAATTTTTAGAAATAGTTAAGCCTAGGTTTCCTATTCTTCGTCGCACTACTATTGCAAGGGCTTGTATGAAAATTTATTCTAGTGAGGTGGATATTTTGAGAAGGGCTTTTGTTGGGCAACAGGTTTGTGTGACAGTGGATACCTGGATCTCCATACAAAACTTGAACTACATGATAGTCATCACACACTTTATTGATAGTGATTGGACTTACCAAAAGAAAATCTTGAGCTTTTGCCCTATAGCTAATCCCAAAGTAGACACCATAGGTAGGGCGGTTAAGTCATGTTTATTGAAGTGGGGTCTAGATCGGTTGTTTACAATTAAAAATGGTAGTTCTAATGATGTGACAATTGATTATGTGAAGAAAAAAACAAAAGAAGGAGATAGTAGCATATTGAGTGGTGAGTTCATGCATATGTGTTGTTGTGCGCATATCTTGAATCAATAGCCAAAGTTTGGAATGCAGTGCAATATGTGAGAGCCTCTCCCGCAAGGTTTGAGAAGCTTCAAGAATATGTTGATAAGGAGAAAATTAAAGAAAAATGTTTGTTGTCCCTTGATGTGTCAACAAGGTGGAATTCGATTTATCTCATATTAGATTATGCTTTAAAATTTGTGAGAGTATTTGATAGGTTGGAAGAGGAGGATGAGCATTACAAACTTTATTTTTGTGAAGCGGATGGAAATGGGAAAAAGCTCATTGATCCTTCTAGATATCTTGATTTGGAAAATGTCAAGACCTTTGTGAAATTTCTTGGCATATTTTATAAGGTGACACTTAGATTTTCTGGATCCTTGTTTATCACTTCCAATATATACTTTCATGAGCTAATTGGCATTGAAGATCAATTGCAGTAGTTGTGTAGTGTTGATGGGGATCCTCTTTTGAGGAGTGTGGCAGGAGAGATGAAAAAAAATATGATAAGTATTGGGGAAATATAGATAATATCAATTTGATACTTTTTGTTGTTGTTGTTGTTTTTGACCTAAGGTAAAAATTGAATTATGTCAAGTTTTGGTTCAGGGAATGGAATGGAAAGGACAAGGGGGATGCGATGAGCTCTAGGGTTTGGGATGTGTTGAAGAGGTTGTATATAAAGAGAATGGGTCAAAATGGAATCTCGAGTTCTAGTGGTAGTGGTAGTGGTAGTGGTAGTAGTGCTTCATTGTCTAGGGACTTCGGGCCTTTGCTTTTGATCACTTTAAAAGGTATAATACCAGGTTTAAGCAACACTTGGTAGATGAGGACAATGTAGAAAGCAAATCTAAGTTGGATATGTATTTGTTGGAATCTTCTGAGGATCCTGATGTGGAAAATTTTGACATTTTGATGTGGTGGAAAATGAATTCTTCTAGATATCAAGTCCTTTCCCAAATTGTCCGTGATGTGTTGGCTATTCATGTCTATATAGTTGCATCTGAGTTTGCTTTTAGTACCGGGGGGGCGTGTTTTGGATTCGTTTCGTAGTTCACTATCTCTTAATACCGTTAAAGCCCTTATTTATATGCATAATTGGTTGAAGGATGCGAAGAAAAAAAGACCAATAAAGTTTTGGGAGTGCATGGATAATGTGGAGGATATGAAGGGTTTTGAAATTGACACCGGTAAAAAAAAAATATATGTTCATTTTGTTTATTGTATACATCAATTTTTTATTTATTTGCTCAATGCTTAAATATCATTTTGTTTTGAATGAGATTGTAGAAATTGCATCAGTTTGCCCAATGCCTATGAAGGAGGATCCAAGCACCATTGTGTTGGATGATGTGAGTGATGTGCTGCTCTTTGCTTGGAATTAATTAATAGTTAGTATTATGTAAGTATACTTGTTGTTATCATTTGTTTGTGCAAATTATAAATATTTTATTGTTTATAAATGTTTTATTGTTATTAACATGTGTTTATTTTGTTTTGTTTAGTATTTTGTAAGAGTTTTAGAATGATGTATAGTGCACAAAGATACTGGACAAATGGACTTACTGGAGTTAGCATTCTTTTACCTATATGCTAATTATATTTGTACATGTTATTGGCAATGGACTTTTCACTAATGGTAGTTACAAGTTAGTCATGGGCAGGATGATATTGAGGATACAAACAATTAGCATTCTTTTGCCTAAATGCTAATTTAATATGCATATTTTTATTTTGGCATTTGTGGACAACAACAAATTGTTCTGTAATATGTTATTAAGTAGATACATTAACGATTATTGTTATTAACACTGACACACATAGTGACACTAATGATATTATATGCTACACTATAGTGTGTTTGGGAGTTGAACTCTTGTTGAGGTAATTTCAAAACTTTTTTACATGGCCAATGAAATGATGAAATTTGGAAAAAAAAAAATTTATGTGTGCGTAGATTTCTTATGAATTTATGTGTGAATAGATTTTTATGTGTGAACAGATTTTTTATGAAGAAATTTGGACAATTTTTTTTTTTTTTTTTTTTTGGTGGGAGGGCAAAAATTGCATCTAGATAGTTTTTTTTTAAAAATTATTTTTTTTTTTTTATGTTTGAATAGGTTGATGTATTGAATAGGTTGATGTGTGAACTGTGAACAGGTATTTGTGAAAAATCTAAGTGGACATTTTGCTTGATGTGTGAATAGGTTTGTGTGAATAGTTTGTCAAGTGAAAATTTTGCTTGAAATCTTGAACGTGTTGTGTATTGGGCTTGAAAGCACTATTTTTATAAAATAAAAAAACAGTTTTTTTAATATTTCAAACCAATCAAACCAATTAAACTAGCCACAAAAAACCACACCACTATAGATTAGAAAAGCAACCCTAAGCGGTATGCATCGATTCTTATTATGAGAAAATCAATCCCTATCGATTTGATGATAAATTTGGGAAAAAACTGAGTCGACCAAACTGTGCACACCATAGTAATAGTTCATTAGTGGTTATTCTTATTTTAGTTAAAAAAAAAAAAAAAAAGTCATTCCATGCAAATGATTTGTTTCTTTGTTTGATCAGGACAAATTTGTTTTATAACTTTTAATCTATGGTTTTTTTTTTTGGTGTGTGCGCGTGGAGAAAACTCGAAGCGTAGAGAAATTCAAATATCTTTTAAAGTCCGTTTGGTTGAAGGAGTAGAAAAGTGGGAGGATAGAAAATGGGGGGATGGTAAAAAAGTGAGAGAATAGAAAATATTTTAATTTCCCTCATTTTTGTTTGGTTAAGAGTGAAAACTGGAGAGATGGAAAAAATTTGTTTGTATAAATTTACTCATATACCATTGTTATAAAATTGTGTCCTATTAAAAAAAAAATTAGTGACAAAAAAAGAAGAAGAAGCAATCACCCAAATTTATTAGGAAATAAAAATCATTAATAGAAAAAAAATCACGTCTTAAAAAAAAAAAACAAAAAATCACAAAAGAGAAAGAAAAAAAGAAGAGCAATTGGATGAAGCTACCCAGGAAATCGAAAGAAAAGAGGAAAAAAAAGAAAAAAGAAAAAGAAAAAAAAGTAAAAGGCAACGTATAGACTAGACTAGACCAAAAAAAGAAAAAGAAAAAAAAGAATGGATTTGACAAGCCCATGTGCACTTGCACATGGGCATTTTCATTATTTACCTATTAAATTCCTCTCAATTAGTTTTCTCTCCCTTTTGGTGGACCCAGGGAGAAAACATCTGGGCCGCACCAATATTTTTCCATCCCTCCCTCCAACCAAATATCTACCAAAAAAGTTCTCATTCTCATTTTCTCTCCACCCTATTTTACCTTCAAACAAACACTCCCTTAGTGTTTTTGATATTTTGAGTTTTATGATTTATGGATTAAATAACAATCAGATGAATAAAATACCCAAGACAATAAATAAGAAATACGAAAAAATGAATTATAAACTTAATATAATTTGAATTTAGGGTTTCTAACCAAGAGTGGTGTACGATTTTTATGAATGGCATACATCATAATCCATTGAACTAAAATCCAGAAAAAAGGACCAAAATATGAAACATAATTTCCCCTAATGAACTCGGCGTATACTAGTCCTTAAGTGGTGTACACCTATTATTTTAAGCATTCACCACTTTGTGTAATTTTTCATAATTAACTAGATTTAAGAAAATTAAAATTTAAGCACAAAACAGTCAACATTTTTAACATACATATAATGGGAAATGGGAATGGATTTTTTAAAAGTTGTGAAAGTTTGAGACTCTGTTTGGTACACCTATTCAAACATATGTTTTCAGTTTTTAAACAATATTGTACGTGTTTCCACACACTTTTTTCACTCACACGTATTTCTACCCATATTTTCTATTTTTAATATTGCATGTACCAAAGTTCATACACGTATTTTGAATTAAACACTTGTTTTCCAAAGTTCAAAAAGCTAAGTATAATATTCAACTATTCTGCCCTATCACCTTAGGAATAGGAACATGGTGGTTTTGGGATCGATTTCGACAGGGTTTTGATGTACGTAGTAGGCATCTATATCCTTGAAATGGTTGAAATGGGAGGTATTTATAACCAAAATACAAACCCTAGCGATTGGTGGATCTACTGATCTGTTGAGAGCTACCTAACCTTGAGCTAGGTATGGAATGAAGTGATTTTAGGGTTGTTGTCGCTAAATGACATATGCCTAAAAAAAAGGTGTACACAGGTTATAACTGGTGTACGCTACATTTGTTAGAGAATTGTATCCAACTTGAAAAATGGGTTTAGATTTGCATTTGAGCCAGTTGGACTTAATACATAAACATGATCATTTTTGTATGAGTACGAGGTTTTTTGGTTGGTTTGCACATGAAAATTCTCTCTCTCTCTCTCTCTCTCTCTCTCTCTCTCTCTCTCTCTCTCTCTCTGCTTCTTTTCTTTTCACACTGCACGTTGAAAAAATTCCGTAGGGGTGACAACAATGTTTATTGCATAAGAGAGTTGTTATTTTTGCAGTTTGGGAGTTCAGAATTTATTTTTTTAATTTGAGGGACTATTAAAACGTCAGCCTTTGCTAACCACAACGTCAGCCTTTGCATTTGAGCCAGTTGGACTTATTCTTAAAACTAATAATCGATGCACTTCAATAATAAAATAGAATTATTTATAGTGTCTTAAAATCATGTAGTGTAGTTTTTCAAAAAAGTTTATATAAAGCGGTAGAGAATGCCATGCACGTACCATCAAAGTACGCCTATCGTGTGGATGTTGAAATAAATGCTAATTAGAATAGCACGCACCGACTTGTCCTAGACTGGCCAGTGAGAATGGTTGACCCAGACTAAGACCTAGACCCAGTCAGCTGGTCAAACATCAGCCAACTGTAACAGTAATTCTGCAAATAAAAATTATCAGGAGAATGCTATAGAATTATTAGAGCATCCACAGCAGGTGTGACAAATGTGTCAAATGTCAAATATTTGGCATATTTACCACACTAAACACAAAAAACACCAAATACCAGATGTGCCAAATCCTATAATTTTTACAACATGTAAACAGTACCGTTGCAAATTTGCAACGGTACGAAATCAAAATGGTATAATTTTAATCATATTTTATTCTCTTTTCTCTCTCCTCTCTCTTCATTTTCATTTTATTCTTTTCTCTTCTCTCTCACCGGTTCCCTCTCTTCTCAGCCACTGATTCCCTCTGTTCTCTCCTTTTCCTTTAATTTAAGATCAGTTTGACGGTGGCCATTATCACCGGAGTCGTAAGCGGCATGGGCGACGAGTTCGCCGCTCACGGCACACGAGCCATCGTCATCGCCGAGCCATCGCCATCGCTATCCGATCTCGCCGATCTCTCTCTCTCTCTTTTTTGGTGGTTGGTTGTTTCAATTGTTGTTGGTTGGCTGAGATTTGTGGATCGGTGTTGATGTGGGTTACGATGTGGGTTTTGGGTCGGCGTTGATATGGGTTTCGACGTGGGTTTTGGGTCGGCGTTGATGTGGGTTTTGGGTCAGCATTGTGGGTGTGAGATTTGGGATGGGTGAAGGTTGATGAAGGTTGCTACGGATGATCTGGATCGGTGAAGGTTGCTGTTGGTGTTTGTTTGATAAAATAATGAATCGGTGGCTATGTTTGTCAGTTTGAATCAATGGCTATTTGTTTGTTTGAATCAGTGCTGAATCAGTGGTGGTTTGGCATTTGGGTGGTGGTTGTGCTTGGTGATTGGTTTTTTTTTTTTTTTTTGGTTGGTGGTTTCTACCTTGCTGGGGTGTGTGTGATGGTGGGGTGGTGGTGGCGGTTGCTACCTTGCTGGGCATGTGTGGTGGTGAAGTGGTGGTTGTACCGGTGGTGACTGGTCGGTGTTGTTGCGGCAGTGGTTGTTGGTGGCTGTTGTTGCGGCAATGGTGATGTTCCGTTGTTGTTGATGGTAATGAGAGGGAGTAGATAATATATTATTTTAATGTGTAGTATATATTATTTTAATATATAAAATTGAAGGATAAAACATCTGATAAATTGGATGTTGTAAAATAATGTGGTAAAATAATAAAGTAGGTGTTTGGTGTGGCAAAATGGCATAATTTTTGCCACAGCTGCTGTGGATGCTCTTATAAATTTTACTATGAAAAAAGAAATTGTTACGTACACTCAGTTATACACATTTTTTAAACTAAAATCTTATAGTAAAACATTATTGTAGTTTAGTTCAAAAAATATGAGTAACAATTTTGAAATCATGTCTTTAACTCATTATTTCAATTAAAAAAAAAAAAGTGTATAAAAGCATGTGTTTATAATAAGTTGTGTATAACAAATACTATCCTTTTACTATATAATATTTATAAATGATAAGATAATAGATGTCATTGAAAATTTTAATTACTTAATATTAATATTTAATTATTTTGTGATTCTTTTATAAAAAAATTTATTTTTGTCATTAATAATACATTAGTCTACTTATTTATTAAAATGTATAGTATCTCTAACACCACTCATCAATATTGGTTTCCTAGACACATTTTTCTTCCACTTACAAGCTATCAACATCATATGAGTCCCACTACACGTGAGTCGTAGCGATAATGATATCATACGTATACTACTATATACATTAGTTTGTAAGCCTTGTGTATTAAAATTTGTAATAGTATTTTTAATGGCACTCATCAATAATGGTCTCATAGACACATTATTCCTCTACTCTCAAGCCATCAACATCATGTGAGTTTTACCATGGGATAATTGTGAGTTGTAGTATCTCAACATCAATAATGTTGGTTTCATACACTACACTATATGTAATACACATTAGTTTGTAAACCCTATATATTAAATTTGTAATATTTCTAACATCACTCTGTTAATAAATGCTTTCATAGACACATTTTTCCTCCCACTCATAAGCCATCTACATCTCCTGAGTCCCGCAACACTACACTTATAGTGAATTTGTGAATCATAGTATCTCTAACATTAACCTAATTAAATAATGATTTTAGACACTATACTACTGGGTATACATTATATTGTAAACTTTATATATTAAAATTTATATTATCTATAACATCACTTTTAAGTATTAGTATTGGTGGTACTAAAAAATTAAATTGCTATTTTTAGTACCACCAAATATAAATTCATCATTACATTAGTGAAGCCAAAGTCAAATAATTTGGCTCCACAGTGAACAACCACTTTTGGTTGTGCAAAAAAATTGTTGTGTGTTCACATTCTTTTATATTATATATATATATATATATATATATGATTTTATTTATGTGTTCACACAACAAAATATATTATTTTGTTATAGTTAATATATTTTTTTATTGTGTCATTTATATTATTTTATTATATTGAGAACTAAAATAAAACCACTTATATTAGATGTTTTGTGAATAAAATAACTTTTTATGGAACTGCTAAATGTATGATTCCACCTATGTAAATTCATAATAGTTTCATAGACACATTTTTCCTCCCACTCATAAGTCATAAGCTATCAACATCACCCATTTTTGGTCCCACTACAATACACTTGTGAGTCGGGAGTGGAAATTTCGAGGAAATTTTAGGCGTCCTAGCATTTCTGCACGTAAATTTGAGAAGAGTTTCCTTTGCATTCTCCACAAGTTACACAAAACATCATAGACATATATTTCAACACAAACACAATGATTTTATGTTCTTGGAGAAGACGTAAAGGTAATCGTGGTGATGACAACGAGAGCAGCGACCCTTTGAATGGCAAAAATTTCGACTCGGTTTCTCTTGATTCAATGGAAGACCCCATCATGTTGTCTACGGCGATCCCCACACCTGTAGTTCCTGCGACCCCGGATGAGGTTTCTGAGATTTGTTCACAAATTGTGGTCGCAACTCATTGTGGGGATCACAAGAGGTGCAAAGAATTGTTGGGGAAGATCAAGGCGTGGGGGAAAGAAAGCGAGTGCAACAAGCGGTGCGTTGTGAATAACGGAACTGGGTGTGTGTTATCGGATATGTTTTATTCTTTTGCGAGTGTTTCAATTGAGAAACATGTGGACATGTTGGGAGAGATATTATCTGTCTTGACATGGATGTTCCCACTTGGTGAAGAAGGGCAATCAAAACTAGGATCGCCAGCGTCTTTAAATTCGATGGTTTGGGTATTAAAGAATGGAGATCCTTCAGCAAGGCAAAACGCAGTTTTAGTACTCAAAGAGCTTCTTTCTTTGAATCAAAGACTCGTTGATACCTTGTCAGAGATTGAAGGAATTAGTGAAGCTTTAGTTAACATAATTAGAGAACCTATTTGTCCTAAGGCTACAAAATCTTCTTTGACATCTATATATTACATGATTTCTCCATCTTCAATAAGCGTGGCATTAACATCAAGATTTGTGGAACTGGGTTTGGTTTCGTTTATCACAGAAATCCTTGTTGATGCAGAAAAAGGTATCTGTGAAAGGGCTTTAGGTGTTTTGGCTGGTATTTGTGATTGTAAAGAAGGGAGAGAAGAGGCATATAAGAATGCTCTAACTATGCCTCTTTTGGTTAAGAAGATGTTGAGGATATCAGAGATGGCAACAGAGTTTGCAGTGTGCACTCTTTGGAAGCTGTTCAAGAATGATAAGAGGGATGAAGATGATGATAAGAGTGTTTTAGTTGAGGCACTTCAAGCTGGTGCTTTCCAGAAGCTTTTGGTTCTCTTGTAGCTTGGTTGTGATGAGACTGTAAAGGAGAAGGCCACCGAGTTGTTGAAATTATTGAATCGTTATAGAAAAAAGTTGGGCTGTGTTGATTCATCAATGGATTTCAAGTGTCAATAGGCCGTTTGATTCAATAAAAAACTTTCTTTTCCTAGTGAGAAGAAATGTCTCTGAATACACTCTCCTCTTGAAGGAGACTTTTCTCTTGACTATTGCTTCTCATTACGGCTCTTGCGTCCAGTGCATGGTACGATATAAAGCTTTTACTTGATACAATGTATCTTAATTTTTAGTTTTCTTCTTTTAAAAGCTTGGGACGATAATATCAGCATTATAAGATTTACCCTTTTACTTTAATAGTGTATAAGATCATTCTCACCCAGAAAACTATAAAATATATAAAATATAGTATTTAGTATTTCAAAAGTTACTTTATTCATGTTAACAACACACTTTATAATATACTCAATATCAAAAGTTTTATTATTTTATCACTTCATTTAAATATTTTTTTTATTCTCTTTTTTATTTTATTTTTTTTATTATGTTTTCAATTAACTTCCATGTACCTGTTAGTTATAAAGTTTTTTTTCCTTCTACTACCATGAATGTACCTGTTAGTTAATCCTGGGAACATTGTGGAGCTGCTGTTAATTAAGTAGCCCTTCATGATTGCATCTTCCATAAGCATCAATTAGAGAATTTAGCACCAATTCATTTGATTCATATCCCTGCCGGATTATTACACAGTGGACTGACTTGCAGTGAAATGGCTGCCCAAAAAACTTGCATGTTTGAAGAATATTGACTAGACTCACCTCATCTGCCTCAATTCCTTCCTTCACCATCGAATAAAACAAATAAATTTTTTTTAAAACAAATAAAAAAGGGATGAGATAACAGCCCACTGTTTCATTAAACAAATATATATATATATTTTAACATCTTTCTATAGTGGGCTGCTATCTCTAGCAGCCCATTGTAGTTGGATGTCAAAATTTATAGCATATAGCACCTTTGATGTAGTGTACTTTTTAAAAATTAGATGTTAAAAAATAGCATTTATAGCATTTGACACATTTGATGAGAATGCTCTTAGATACTCCATTAAATTAAGATATACAATATTTTTTAATAAATAGATAAGATAGTCAATACAGTATTTTATTTTTTTTTAGTTGTTAAAAATCTTATAACTCAGAATATTAGCATCAAACATGCCAAATGCTAAAGTTTTAGCATTTGACACACTAAACATAAAAAACACCCTCTCATCAAATGTTTCATATGCTAAAAAAAGTTAGCATTTATGTCCATACACTTCTATTAGTTGAAGCATACAGAATAATGTGCTAAAAAAAATAATTTTTAATATATTTCTCTCTATCTCAAATAGTGTCATGGAGATCGGCTAGTGGTGGTGGTCTGACTGTTGGTTGTTTTTTGGCCTTTGGGTTTCCTGGGTGGTTCGATTGTGGCCTTAGGGTTCTGATGTGAATGTGGTGGCTTGGATCGGTTTTGAAAGGTTGTGGTGTTGTGGCTGTAGCGACAATTCTAGGTTGTGACGGTGGTTATCATGGTAGTGGTTTTTTTGGGTTGTTGCTATGGGTTTTTCTTTTTTGTAGTTGTGGGTTGATTTTGATGGGTTATGGTGGGCTGATTTTGGTGGGTTGTGGTTATGTTAATCAGTTGTGGTTGGGTTGATTTTGGGTTTTAGTTACTGTTGTTGGTTAATTATGGGTAGTGGTGGGTTTATGGTAGCAGTGGATTGTGGTGGTGGTGGGATTGGGGTTGGGGTGGATTGTGGGTGGTATGGGTTTTATATATATATATATATATATATATATTAGTTTTTATAGGTTATTTTAATGCTTTGTATGGAAGAATAGAACATGTGATGTAAGTGAATTGTAAAATGACGTGTCAAAATAGATAAAATAACTTTTTTATGTGTCAAATACTAAAATTTTTAGAAGAGCTAATGCTAGTGCTCCCAAATGATTGACATCATTCGATATTTCCAATGGAGATAGGGTTTAAATTCCCCTCCCTAACTATCAAATTATAAAAATTAAAATTAAAATAGTTTTTACCTTTAATAAGCTTTTTGATATATTCACCCCAATGGACCTCGGGCCATCACAATTGAAATATTCAGTTGTCCACACATTTTAGTACATTGGAACCTTTATTTTATTTATTTATTTATTATAGTAGTACTAGAGACAATATTTTCACAACAGTTGAGATGTCAATCCCTCATAACTCAAAATAAAATATTAAATTGAGACGCACCACAATTAAAAATAAGAATTTTGTGAAAATATTGTAAGATTTTTTTATGTCCAAAGAACTTCTTTGTTTGTTTGTTTGTTTGTTTGTGTATTTTTTTTTTTTTTTTTTAAACTGAATAAATGGCAATGATTATATTTCTTTTTGCATGAGTGCTATCTGTTAGTGGTTTTTGAAAGGAAAAATTTTGGCTTCAAACATGTTTGGAGCTATTTTGCTCCAACCCATTATATGGGGATTAAAGAGACCATCCATGTATAGTTGTAGTCACATGATTTTTTAATGAGTCATGTGAGTTGTTTAAATAATATACATAGATAGTCTATAAATCTGCACGTAATGCATTGGAAAAGATAGTTCCAAACATTTTCGGAGTCAAATATTCCTTTTTGAAATTGGATTAGAGGATTTGATGATTGGAGGTTTGGGCGCTTAATGAATTTCATATGACAACACTTTCAATCCTAAAAGATTGTCAATGAATGAATTAGAAATGAAAAACACTTTTCAATCCTAACATCATTTAAATTACAAATATAGTTTAGATTCAATCATGAGCTGGTGGAAAACTCATTGTTTAATTGGTTTTTAATTAATTAGATTGTGTATGATATTTTCTATTTGCCTATTCTTCTATTTGACAACAAAAAAAAAAAAAAAAAAACATTTATTGTAGTAATATTTTAGGGAAAATTGCATTGACCTATCTCTTGAGGTTTTTCATTATTATTACACTCACCTCCCTCTATGTTGGAATAAACACTCAACTCCCATAAAATATAAACTATTTACGCTAACCTCTATTATTGATTAAAAAAATTCTTCAATTTTTTTAATTTTCTATTTTACCCTCTACTTAATTTTTCGTTCACCCCTAGTAATAAGAAATTCGGGGTTTTTTTTTAAAAAAATTTCTTTGTAATTTTTAATTAAAAAAATAGTCATTTAGAAAAGGTATTTGTATATACTAAATAATTTATATTTCAAGGGGAGTATTTTATTTTAAACTAGAGAGAACGTGAGTACAATAACAAAAGATCTTTTTTTCTTTTTTCTTTTTTTAGAATCACAATAAAAAAAAATAAAAAAAATCTGAATGGGCGGTATAGGGTTATAAATAAAGGGTTCAATACCAAACCTTTATAGAATTTAATCATTAATCTCTTGTTGTTTACTAATATCTTCACCCGGATGGATCATAAGAATCTAACTCTAATCACTTTGTGATCTAGCCCGTTGAACATTACTTCAACCATTATACTCCAACTTTAAAAAACTGATGTGGCCCAACCCAAGGTAATCAATGCCCAGCGAGGGAAGAATCAGAAATTATGCAGGCTACGAAAGAAGGGCCGTACATCTACATGTAAATCGTAATAATATTTGGAGTATCAATGGTAAATATAATAAAAAGAGCTTTATATAATTATATGTCTTCTTGTATCATATGGTTCAATCTAATACAGTGACTCCTGGATTTTTTTAGTAAGTCCTCCAACTATTTACTTTGCAAGTCTGAGGTTGAGAATTGGAGCATTGACACATTTCATTAATTGTTCGGATAATCTTATGTCATACATGAGTAAAGTTTAAGTGAATCAAAGACAGTAAACTTATTAGGAAACACTTTTTGGGAATTTTTTTTTTAAAAAAATAATAAAATAATCTAATTCTTTTACTGTATGATTCAATATTGTTTTTTAAATATTGTAAAACTTTTTGAATGAAAGGAACAATCGACGTGCTCCAAGTACTAGTTTATCTAAAACGATTTTTGGTACAATTTCTATATTCCACTTAAAATTCAGCTACCATGATTGATCTGCTTCAAGTACCAGTCTCATGATGTTGGTTGCCATTATAAGATAAGATTCTCTCCAATTGAATCCTTTAATTCTCTCCAAATTTTATTTAGATGTAAAATATGTGACAATTAAAAATAAATAAATTTCATGTGTTATACATCTAACTAAAACTTGAAGAGAATTAGATGATTCAATTGAAGAGGACGCAATTTAGTCTCTCTTCATAGTGGTCTACTGAATTAGAACTGGTTTGGATCCAGCTCTCTATGCACTAGATGGGATCCGTTGGGATTTTGACACTAGTCAAGTAATTGACAAGTGTTTACATCTTAATGGGTATGCATTAGACTCAACTCTTGCCCTACTGAGTTTATGCGTGGTTATTCATGCAAATGCTAAGTTTTGTGACACATTAGTGGAGTTATAAGATTTCATGCAACTTTCAATGGGTACTCCCAAGTAAATCACAAGGTTTTTATTTTTTTTTTTATTTTTTTAATGACTTAAATCCCATGTTTACCTACTGTAATTTTTTTTTCCATAAAAAAAGATATAAGTTTCACTAAAAAAAAGGATCAGCTACCAAAAATTAAAATTAATACAAAGTGACATTTCTCTTTTCTTTATACGATAAGTATTATCTAAACCAATAAAAAAATCAAATTGAGAAAAAATTGTTAATCCAATATATATATATATATATATATTTTAATTGATATTCACTTTATCAATTAATCCATGCATTGTACATGCATCACACGGTCTGGTTAATTTTACTTTGATTATACCATGTAGCTCAGTTGGCTCAATATGGATATTATGAGTTATTCTTTTATCAAGTAGTTAAGTATTTTCTTTAATTTATTCATTAAGAAATTTTAGACTTTTGGGTGAAGAGGATATCTTGCTCAACCTGAAACTCTATCATCAGAACCTCTAAAAATTCAAAATAGTACTCAATTTATTAGATTTGAAACTCTGCTACAAAAATTCTCAATAATACAAATTAATATTTTCCTTTTCCTCTTATTAGTAATAGGTATTATCTAAATCAATTAAAAAGATCATAATCATGAAAATTTGTCAATACATATTATTATTTTTTTAAAATTTTTTTTTACATTTGTTGTATTATTGGAAGTAGGTTTTTGCTAGTGGTATTGATTCCTGTTCTAGGCAATATGGGGTTTGTTGATGGCTTTTAAAATTGGATTGGGACAATTTCAAAGACATCCAAATTGCAAACAAAATTTTAATACTTCCTAAGGGCCTAACTGAGAGGCCTAAAAGAGGACCTACAATAGCAAAGAGGCCTAACAGAAGAACCTAAAAGAAAGGCCTAACTAATGGACCAAACAATAGGCCCAAATGCAATGGCCTAGCTAAGCCTAAAAGTAAAAGAGTGGCACCACATTTAATGCTGTAAGACTTGTTCCATGCATCTACATCTTGGGACGATTGTCCTAACACACAATTCCCTTCAGCTAACCTAAGGGGGATAACTAGTTGGCATGCCAACTGCTTGGTTTAAGGGCGGTTCGGTTTGTTGCCCCAATGCATATTGCCTCTGCTAACCTAACAAGACAACCAGCTAGCAAGTCTACTGTTAGGTCTTAGTTCTAAAATTTTCTCCCCAAGCTCTATAAATACCCCTTCACTAGTAGAACAAGGTATTCCTAGCTGTCCCCTATTCATTGTCATTATTCACTCTTCAACTTCTCCACTGGATTTTACTTTTTAGACTTAACTATTGGAGCCTCCCTGGTCACCTCCTTTAGGGGCTATCAGTTGGTTTAAGATCTTTTTAAACAGGTGATCTTGTTCAGCAAGGAGGGTCCTTCACAATTCTATCTGAGCTCTTTGTTGCGGTTCCACCCAAAATTTCACCCAATCACACACTTCTATATATGGCAACGAGTTTGTTGACCACCAAAATTTGAGTAATGAGCTCCTGATGGGTGCTTTGTTTCATCTCCTCCGGATCCCATCTTTCGTATATAACACATCATTTAGTTTAAGAGACTCTTTGTAGTCTAATTGAGTGGTCACTAAATTTTGTCACGCAAATATGTCGCTTTGCATGAAAATTGTTTTTTGGTGGAATTTTGATAGTTTGATAATTACAATGAGAGAGTGAGATTTAAACTGTGGATATCTCGGTTAAAAATACAAAGATGTGTCAACCAATTGAACTACAAATACAAGGCTCTTAATGTTTATTCATGTTTTTTGAAACTAGCTTGTAACTCCATGTATATACATAAATATACTTAAAAGATACACATTAAGATGCTTAGTATAACAATCTTACATATATAATTTAAATATTATTAATAGTTATTTTTTTTAACTCTTTAAAAGTCTTGTAAGAATGTTATTAGGTAGAAAATGTAAATTGTCCATTTTTTAAATATTTTTATGTTCATTAATTCTAGACTCTTTGATTTTTTTACATAATAACTCACTTGAATGGATATTTATGATATAGTTCTACATTTGATTCTAAAATTAAGAAATAAAACTCTATCTAAAAATAAATAATTTAGGACACATAGCGGAAAATTGGACTTCAATTGTAGAATCTAATTGGATTTTCTCTAAGTTTTACCTATTAATATATATATATATATATATATAATTTTTGTGCCAAATGAATTATTTTTAGTTATAAAATAAATAAAAAAAGGCTTATAAATATAAAATCATTCAAACTCTCTCTTCCTTCAATTTTATATATAGTGTTAGATATATGATTATGTTTTTTATGATTTATTTATATTGGACTCCTCGTTTTCTACTCTAAATTAACTCATTTGGCACAAAAATTAAAAAAATTTAGATTAGATGAAACGTGTGCCGTAAAATTAAACTCTAATTGAAATGCAATTTTTACATTGAACTAACTAACTTGGTTCAAAATCTTTAAAATTTTGATTAGATGAGACACGTGACGCAAAATTAAACACTAATTGAATTCCAATTTAAAATCTAATTGAATTTTCTCTTAGCTTTACTTATATATATATATATATATAGATGATTTATAAACTTGAGTTGTTTTTAGTTCTACAAAAAACAAAGGCGTATAAATATAAAATCATTCAAAAATTATTTGTTTTATGGTTTACTTATATTGAACTCCTCATTTTTTTTTTATACTAAATTAACTCATTTAGTACAAAAATAAAAAAAAAAAAAAAAAAAAAAAAAAAAAACTTAGATTAGATTAGACACGTCGCAAAATTAAACTCTAATTAAAATCTAACTTTTACATTGAATTAATTCACTTGGCACAAAAATTTAAAAATTTAGATTTAATGAAATATATGGCGCAAAATTAGACTCTAGTTAAATTCTAATTTGAAATCTATTTAAATTTTCTTTTAAATTTTACCTATTATTATATATATAGAAATATAGATTGGTTGGGGCCTTGACGACTAAGGGTTTGGGTGTTTAATGGAGTTCATGCCCACGACCCCTTCAAGTTTCAAGCCCAGAAAACTGTTAATGACAAATAAACAAGTTGATTATGCTGGCAAATTTTTTTTTTTTTAGTTACTTGGTACGTACTTAGCTTCTAGTCTAGAGTAACATGTACAAAGAAGATGTAGTTATCGGGAATACTAAAGCATTTCTACACTTAAATTGAACTTTCAATGGAAGATTAAAAGATTATCGCAGAAAGCACATTTGTTAATTGACTGAGTTTGGATTGGAATGCACCGGTTAAAATTTGCTGAACGTTGGGAACTTGGGAAAAAAGATGATTGCCACAAGCTAAGCTTAAGACATGAGCTTAGCTTGGCCTTGGACCCAACCAGGTAGCCAAATGACTAGCCTAGCTAGACACTAGACAGCATACACAACAATTGTGTGATTATATGCTCAAAAACCTAACCCGTTAGTTTTGCATCCTAGAAGAGCTAATGATTCTTGATTAATTAAGCAATGCAGTAGTTTGTCCTTATTTTTTAATATTGCACAGCACAAAGAAACAAGCACTGTTTGGTGAAATTCATACAGATCGGCTTGAATAAATCTGACTTTCTTGTAGAGTACTTTCAATTTTCAAACCGAATTTGTTATTTTATAATATTTTCAAACCGAGTTGAACAAGGTTAGCATATATTGAAGCATAAATCACGGATATGCATGTGGTTAATTTACTCACTCTATAGCTTTGTGCATCCAATATTGGAAACCAATCCCCTTTAAATATTACTGAGCTGATTTCGGGATCAACATTTTTAACATTTTGGTTCTTGTTTTAAGATCCATTTACATGTGTCCTGGGTCAGAGTTTACAACCTTATGCGGGGATCTAGCTGGTCAAGAAATCAAAAATTGCATGATAGTAAAATATAGGTCATGTGTTGTGTCCGATCGATGCTTTTAATAATTGCCTCAAGTATCAAATTGCTTCTTCTTACGAAAATATAGTAGTAGTAGTAGTAGTATATGATGTTTGCACGATCATGAAGTTGGATTTATTGAGCTTCACGCAGTGTTGACCTTTTACAATTAGTCCCCACCACCTAATATCATGAAGTTGGATTTATTGAGCTTCACGCAGTGTTGACCTTTTACAATTAGTCCCCACCACCTAATAATACACTCACTAGTTTATCAGGGTTAAGTATAACAAAGATGACCTAAAACTAAATAATAAACAAGCCTCCCCTAGGCAAAAAACAAAGCCACTTATTTGATAATTAATTGTCTACTAGTGGCGTTTGACATTGAAAGGGGTTCTAATTTCATGTTTTCAAAAGGCAATACATACATACTACATACAGTTTTTGATACCCACTTCCTACTCTACCTTTTCTATCTTCAATTCTAAGCAAGCAACCCTCATCAAACATAAACAAAAACATGCATATGGATTCACCTCATAAAACCAAGTCTCTCTCCACTAATCTCTTCTTCCTTTTCATCCTCTTGTCAACAAATCTTCTCACCTTGTTCCTTTCTTCTACTTTCAATGCCTCCTCGTGCTCTTTCAATCCCACCATTCCCACCACCACCACCACCACCAAGGACAATCAATATCCTTCTCCTAAATCACCCGATGTATCTACAGAAGCAACAAATAATTTAGATCTTTCACCTGAATTCCTTGCTTTTACATCCGGGCAATTACTCCCATTTGGGGTCAATATCAACTTTGATTCCGACACCATATACCCCCCAGTTGGAAAAGCATGCACCCAATTCCCCAAAGAACTCAACACCTTCATGTCTTACAAAGTCAATGGTTCATGCCCAGATGATGAGCTCTTAGCCCAAAAGCTCCTCCTCAAAGGCTGTGAGCCACTCCCTCGACGCCGTTGCCGCCCTGCTGCCCCTTCTAAATATGTTGAACCATACCCTCTTCCAACTAGCTTATGGACAACGCCCTCAGATAACTCCATTGTATGGACAGCTTACACTTGCAAAAACTATGATTGTCTCGTCAACAGAAAGTATAGGGAAAAGGGTTTCAGTGATTGTAAAGACTGTTTTGATCTTCAAGGAGCTGAGAAATCTCGTTGGACCTCATCAAAAGGTGGTGGTGTAGACTTCAGTATTGACGAAGTCTTGGCAACAAAGAAGCCTGGAACAATACGTATCGGGCTTGACATTGGTGGTGGTGTAGCTACTTTTGCTATAAGAATGATGAAAAGGAACATAACCATTATTACAACCTCTATGAACTTGAATGGTCCATTCAACAATTTCATTGCCTCAAGAGGGGTTGTGCCTCTCTACGTTAGTATCTCTCAGAGGCTTCCTTTTTTCGACAACACGTTGGACATCGTTCACTCCATGCATGTATTGAGTAACTGGATCCCAACAACGTTGATGCACTTCTTGATGTTTGATATCTATAGGGTGCTTAGGCCTGGGGGGTTGTTTTGGCTTGATCATTTCTTCTGTGTGGAAGAGCAGTTCGAGCAAGTTTACAAGCCGCTCATAGAGAGCATTGGGTTCAAAAAGTTAAAGTGGGTGGTAGGGAAGAAGCTCGATCGTGGTCCAGAGCGCCGTGAGATGTACCTTTCGGCTTTGTTGGAGAAGCCATTGAACAACTCCTGGTGATTTTCATTTTTTATTTCTCTCTCTTCTTGTTTACTTAAATGAGATTTTGATTTTGAGTTTAGATTCCTGTCTGTCTCCTTTGTAAGAAGTCGTGGCAAGGAGTAAATTTTAACAATATATGAAATTTTGCTTGCACTAGTTTTCCCCCTCTTTGTATTGTCCCATATATGTTTTACATTTGATTTACCAATATTTATACATTTTCCTCGCATTTATTTACATTGTAAGAAATTGAGTAGATCTTGTATTCACTTTTTCCAGGCTGTAAACCATGTGTCTCCGTTATGTTTATTGTCCATGGTAGTGCTTGCTACGCTAGGGCAAGTCACACAATATATATCCATAACCTAAGAACTATAGAATAGAACCCAAAAGGCTAGAGAGTATGGTAGAGAGAGAGAGAGAGATTTTTTTTTTTTCACGAATTACACAAATGAGAGAGGTTATATACATTTGTAACTCATTCCATATGTAACTTTTGTAACTCATTCCCTATAACTAAGTTACATGGGAGTATCTTCTTAAAAAAAAAAAAAAAGAGGTTACATGAGAGTATATCTCATTAAATAGGGCCGATTAGACTATAGTCTGGCCACAGTCAGGCTATGACCACTAATGGACATAATAGTATGTTATATATTTATATAACATATTGGTATTTATGTAGAAATAATTTCATGAAATTATTATTGCTTTCTCTCTATAGCGGAATTAAAACGAATAAAAATCATAGTGTGTTTATGAAGCACAAAGGGAATGCTCAAATTGAAACAAGATTTTTATTTGCTTAAAACCATTAGCACTCTAGAGATTTATCCGTAGGTTACTCTTCACACTTCCAAACTCTGATCTGTTTCATCTATCGTTGCAAATCTTTATTGTACACTTTTTTTCTTTTCAAACAAGTTTAAAATCGGTGTTCCTTGTTCAGTCCTTTTCCCAAGCCTTACGTATGGTATCTGCACAACCTTGGACCTTCATCCACATCTCCACAAAATGAATATGTTGTAATGATGTATACTTCGTCAAGGCTTGAAGCCCAATACCCGTATTCAACCACCAACAACATAAGCCATCTTCAAATAATGGCATCAGACCCATTGAGTTGACACTCAATTTTTCTTACCCATGGGTTAAGTCCATGGCCAATTCTAAGTCTTCAACCAGGGAAGTAGGGGTCTAGCAAGTAAGAGAGTGATTTTTGATAATTTGCTAATATCCATCCTCTTAGTCAATGTATTAGCTTGGAGCACATTAATCAAGGGATTGGCTCAAGTCTACTCATGCATAACTTTTCATGTTTTATTTTTTCTCATAATTCAAGCTGTCATCCATTACATTAAATGCTTCCAACTATCATTTATCTTTTTCAGAAAGTATCTTTCTCTTTACAGCTAAAACCAAGTGTTACTTTCACCTTAATAATTTCCCAACTAGGAAATAAAGCCAACTCAACTACAAGGCTCAAGGTAAGCCCTCTGTCCTATGCGAAGCATTTTGAATCCTTCATATCATTTTGAATTCTTCATATCTATAGAATAAAAAAAAAAAAAAAAAACCATGATTTGTCCAGTTGGTCAAAGACATTTCTATTCTTCAAAGTAAATTGTACCCATTATAACATATTATATATCGATATTTTTTTGATAATTCAATAATTGGGAGTGAAGAGGTTTGAACTCTAAATGTCCATGTTGAAACAATCAAGAAGCTAACTAATTAAAAGGTCTTAGCTCATATTATATATCAATATAGATATAGAAATTCCCAAAATTCATAGACCATTTATTGTGCTGCTCTATGCTCAATCTCTCGTAACCAACCACAACCTAATTGATTTTAAAACCGCTAATACAATTCATAAGTAAAACTCCCAATGAAAATTCTGACCTTAGTGTGGAAACTTCTCCATGATTGTCACCCTGGAATTCGAATCTTACCCTTTGTGCAGTGAAGATAGCGAAACTTCCTCACATCTGTTTCTCTATTGCCCCCTTGTTAGAGCAGTGTGGCATGGTTTTGTTCTTCCTATCAGAACTACGGAAGAAACTCAACCAGATTGAGGTTAATTAATGGCAGGCTAGTTGTATCTTAGATAATAAGAAGTTGGAACAATACAATATGATTTACTTGCAAACCATTTTCACCACCCTCTGGACAATCTGGAATCACAAAAACCAGGCCGTAAGGGAAGTGTCCCAATCCAACTGATGTTTTACTCACATCCCAAACTCTCATGCTGTCTTGCGGGCACCAAGAAGCTAAAGCTTAAGCTTAAATCAACCCTCTCAGCAAGAGTGCCAAAACCAAGATGGGATGGGGTGGAGTTATCGGGAGCTGGCAGCTATAATCAAGATTGATGGGAAGAGAAATAAGAAATTTAGAAGAAGCGGGCATGCTTATGAAGCTAAGAACAATGAAGGAAGAAGAATGTTTGTAGGATACAGTAGTACTGGAGCCTCAACTACTAACATGGCAATTCAGGAAGCATTGGAGGCAGGCTTACAAGATAAGAATTTAGGCTGTCAACACATCATTGTACTCACTGGCAGCAAGAAGAAAATTCCCCACTGGATAGAGCAAGCATTACTGACAGACCTCCAATTCCTCCGACAACAAGAAAGGACTTTCTGTTTCATTGCTGTTCCCAAACCAATTTTAAATGATGTTGTTGATATTGCCTCTTTAGCCACTAAGATGCCAATTCATCACTGCCGGGTACAACCAACAATTTTGTAATGCTGAACTTTATATATTTGCCTTTTGTCATATGTTAATGTAGGTATCGAAAAACAATTTTCAAAATGCGCATTCAATTTTGGGTGTTCCATTGTTGCCATATGCTATATTTGTCATATGTTATATTTACCTATTGTTGCTCAGATGACCTCTTTCAGGAACTTACCATAAATTTAAACCACAACTTGGATTTATACATGGAACTTTTTTTATCTGTAAAAAATTATAAATAAACTTTATATACTGATATCCAGAGATAAAATGTCCATATACAGCCAAAAGCATGCCTTGACCTCTGTTGTATATCCTCTTTATTTATTAATTTTTTGTGTAACAAAATGTCCATCTATATGTGGGGTTGTGAAGAGAAAATGTAAAATTAGCTACTTTAAACTGCACAATGCTTGGCATACAGTTATGAACAGTATTAAGTGTTGAATTGGGCCCGTGTGTGGCTTGAATTGCCACAAGCCCAAGTCAAGTCTAAATTCCCTTTAATTGACCAAATCCTATTTGTAATAGGAAACCTTTTTTTGCTTCTGCCGACTTTAACATATGCATATATATATTTTGTATTAAGTGCAGCCGTGAGTATATATGGAGAGAAATCCTAATTAACCTAGTGTGTAGCCATATGAGAGAAAATAGAGAAAAGAGAGGCAGCCAACTTCTATTCTTATTTTTTATGTGAGAGAGTGCTAGGGTGTAATTGAGATTTGGGTTTCTTGAGAGTGTTCTTGTGCACTATTGTATTTTCCTTGATAATAGTGAAATCCCTGCAACTCCGTGGACGTAAGCAAATTGCCGAACCACGTAAATATTGTCTTGTGCGTGTGATTATTTTCTTTGACGTGTGTTTTCTCTATTTGTTTTGTTTCTCACAAGTTAGGAATTTTTGGTTAAATTCCCTACAACTGGTATCAGAGCTTAAGGTTAGGTTTGAGTGGGAGCAATGGCAGAGGAAGCAGGAAAGGCGTCTGGAATAGAAAAGTTTGATGGCACAGACTTCGCGTATTGGAGGATGCAGATTGAAGATTATCTCTATGGGAGGAAATTGCATCTGCCTCTTTTGGGGACAAAACCTGAGGCTATGAAGGCTGAGGAATGGGCTCTTCTTGACAGACAGGTACTAGGAGTTATCAGGTTAACTCTGTCTAGGTCTGTTGCACACAATGTTGTAAAGGAGAAGACCACAGCAGATCTGATGAAGGCTTTGTCTGGTATGTATGAAAAGCCGTCAGCAAACAATAAAGTGCACTTGATGAAGAAACTGTTCAATCTGAAGATGGCAGAGAATGCATCAGTAGCACAACATCTGAATGAATTTAATTCTATCACAAATCAATTGTCGTCTGTAAAAATTGATTTTGATGATGAGATTCGTGCTCTAATCGTCTTGGCTTCTTTGCCAAACAGTTGGGAGGCAATGAGGATGGCAGTAAGCAATTCTACAGGAAAGGAAAAACTCAAGTACAATGATATACGAGATTTAATTCTGGCTGAGGAGATTCGCAGAAGAGATGCAGGTGAATCCTCAGGATCTGGTTCTGCCCTAAACCTTGAGATAAGAGGCAGAGGTAATAACAGAAATTCAAATCGGGACAGATCAAAATCCAGAAATTCTAATCGGAACAGAAGTAAATCTAGATCAGGCCAACAAGTACAATGCTGGAATTGTGGGAAAACAGGTCACTTTAGGAATCAATGCAAAAGTCCTAAGAAGAAGAATGAAGATGATTCTGCTAATGCTGTAACAGAAGAGGTACAGGATGCATTACTTCTTGAAGTAGACAGTCCACTTGATGATTGGGTCTTGGATTCAGGAGCTTCGTTTCATACCACTCCACACCGAGAAATCATACAAAATTATGTTGCAGGTGATTTTGGTAAGGTGTATTTGGCTGATGGTTCAGCCTTGGATGTTGTGGGTATGGGAGATGTTCGAATATTGTTGCCCAATGGGTCTGTTTGGTTACTGGAGAAGATTCGACATATTCCTGACCTGAGGAGGAATCTGATTTCTGTTGGACAACTTGATGATGAAGGACATGCAATACTATTTGTTGGTGGTACTTGGAAGGTTACAAAGGGAGTTAGGGTATTGGCTCGTGGAAAGAAGACTGGTACTCTGTACATGACCTCAAGTCCAAGAGACACAATTGCAGTTGCTGATGCAAGTACTGATACAAGCCTATGGCACCGAAGACTTGGTCACATGAGTGAGAAAGGGATGAAGATGCTGCTGTCAAAAGGAAAACTACCAGAATTGAAGTCCATTGATTTTGACATGTGTGAAAGTTGCATCTTAGGAAAGCAGAAAAAGGTGAGCTTCTTGAAAACTGGCAGGACACCGAAGGCTGAAAAATTGGAGTTAGTACACACTGATTTGTGGGGGCCTTCTCCGGTTGCATCTCTTGGAGGTTCAAGGTACTACATCACTTTTATTGATGACTCAAGCAGAAAGGTATGGGTTTATTTTCTGAAAAATAAATCTGATGTATTTGAAATCTTTAAGAAGTGGAAGGCCATGGTTGAGACAGAAACAGGTTTAAAAGTAAAATGTTTGAGGTCAGATAATGGAGGAGAGTACATAGATGGAGGGTTCAGTGAGTATTGTGCTACACAGGGAATTAGGATGGAGAAGACCATTCCTGGGACACCACAGCAGAATGGTGTGGCTGAGCGCATGAATAGAACTCTCAATGAGCGTGCTAGGAGTATGAGGTTGCATGCTGGACTACCAAAAACTTTTTGGGCTGATGCTGTTAGCACTGCAGCTTACCTGATAAACCGAGGACCTTCAGTTCCCATGGAGTTCAGACTTCCTGAGGAGGTTTGGAGCGGTAAAGAGGTAAAGTTTTCACACTTAAAAGTTTTTGGTTGTGTTTCTTATGTTCATATTGATTCTGATGCTCGTAGTAAACTTGATGCAAAGTCTAAAATATGTTTTTTTTCATTGGCTATGGTGATGAGAAATTTGGCTATAGGTTTTGGGATGAACAAAACAGAAAAATCATCAGAAGTAGAAATGTGATATTTAATGAACAGGTTATGTACAAGGACAGGTCAACTGTAGTGTCAGATGTTACAGAGATAGATCAAAAGAAATCTGAGTTTGTCAACTTAGATGAATTGACTGAAGGTACTGTCCAGAAAAGAGGTGAAGAAGATAAGGAGAATGTAAATTCACAGGTAGATCTGAGTACACCTGTAGCTGAAGTCCGCAGATCTTTCAGGAACATTAGACCTCCACAGCGTTATTCACCTACTTTAAATTATCTCCTGTTGACTGATGGTGGTGAGCCAGAGTGTTATGATGAAGCCTTGCAAGATGAAAACTCAAGCAAGTGGGAGTTAGCCATGAAGGATGAGATGGATTCCTTGTTGGGGAATCAAACATGGGAACTGACTGAATTGCCAGTAGGAAAGAAGGCTTTGCACAACAAATGGGTATACAGAATAAAGAATGAGCATGATGGTAGCAAACGTTACAAGGCCAGATTAGTTGTTAAAGGGTTCCAGCAAAAGGAAGGCATTGACTACACAGAAATATTTTCTCCAGTTGTGAAGATGTCAACAATCAGACTAGTACTGGGAATGGTGGCTGCAGAAAACTTACATCTTGAGCAGTTAGATGTGAAGACAGCATTCCTTCATGGTGACTTGGAGGAAGACCTTTACATGATTCAGCCAGAAGGGTTCATTGCTCAAGGACAAGAGAATTTAGTTTGCAAACTGAGAAAGAGCTTGTATGGCCTAAAACAAGCTCCTAGACAGTGGTACAAGAAATTTGACAGTTTTATGCACAGAATTGGGTTCAAGAGATGTGAAGCTGATCACTGTTGCTATGTTAAGTTTTTTGACAATTCTTACATCATATTACTGTTATATGTGGATGATATGCTTATTGCAGGGTCTAGCATTGAGGAGATCAATAATCTGAAGAAGCAATTGTCCAAACAGTTTGCAATGAAGGATTTGGGAGCTGCAAAGCAAATCCTTGGTATGAGAATCATTAGAGACAAGGCTAATGGTACATTGAAACTTTCACAGTCAGAGTATGTGAAGAAAGTTCTCAGCAGGTTCAACATGAATGAAGCTAAACCAGTGAGCACACCCTTGGGTAGTCATTTCAAACTAAGCAAAGAACAGTCACCAAAGACAGAAGAAGAAAGGGACCATATGAGCAAGGTGCCCTATGCCTCAGCTATTGGCAGCTTGATGTATGCTATGGTGTGTACAAGGCCAGACATTACACATGCAGTGGGAGTTGTGAGCAGATTCATGAGTAGGCCTGGAAAGCAGCATTGGGAGGCAGTCAAGTGGATTCTGAGATATCTGAAGGGTTCATCAGATACATGTCTTTGCTTCACAGGTGCAAGTTTGAAACTGCAGGGTTATGTAGATGCTGATTTTGCTGGTGATATTGATAGTAGAAAGAGTACTACTGGGTTTGTTTTTACTCTGGGTGGTACAGCTATATCATGGGCTTCAAATTTACAGAAGATTGTTACTTTGTCTAGTACAGAAGCTGAGTATGTTGCAGCAACTGAAGCTGGAAAGGAGATGATTTGGCTACATGGTTTCTTAGATGAATTGGGTAAGAAGCAGGAGATGGGCATTCTACACAGTGACAGTCAGAGTGCAATCTTTCTTGCCAAGAATTCGGCTTTTCATTCAAAGTCGAAGCACATACAGACAAAATACCACTTTATCCGTTACCTTGTTGAAGATAAGCTGGTAATGCTTGAGAAGATTTGTGGATCTAAGAACCCGGCAGACATGTTGACTAAGGGTGTCACTATTGAGAAGTTGAAGCTGTGCGCAGCTTCAATTGGTCTTCTAGCTTGAGGACAGGAGGATGAGTTGCAGGGATGAGGGATTGTGTTATAGAGGTATTGTGGCTGATGTTTGCAGCTTGTGAGCCCTTAAGGGCTAAGGTGGAGCTGATGGAGGAGTTTGCTAGTGTAGCTTGATCAATTCAAGCCAAGGTGGAGATTTGTTGAATTGGGCCCGTGTGTGGCTTGAATTGCCACAAGCCCAAGTCAAGTCTAAATTCCCTTTAGTTGACCAAATCCTATTTGTAATAGGAAACCTTTTTGCTTCTGCCGACTTTAACATATACATATATATATTTTGTATTAAGTGCAGCCGTGAGAAAATATGGAGAGAAATCCTAATTAACCTAGTGTGTAGCCACATGAGAGAAAATAAAGAAAAGAGAGGCAGTCAGTTTCTATTCTTATTTTTTCTTGTGAGAGAGTGTTAGGGTGTAATTGGGATTTGGGTTTCTTGAGAGTGTTCTTGTGCACTATTGTATTTTCCCTGATAATAGTGAAATCCCTGCAACTCCGTGGACGTAGGCAAATTGCCGAACCACGTAAATATTGTCTTGTGCGTGTGATTATTTTCTTTGACGTGTGTTTTCTCTATTTGTTTTGTTTCTCACAGGTTAGGAATTTTTGGTTAAATTCCCTACATTAAGCACAGTGGTGTTTGGAATATCATCTCAAAGATGAAAGAACAAACATCCTGAAGAAAAATGAATAAAACAGGAAGCTCTTCAGGTTACACGAATTAGAAGCACTACCATGATGAAAATACATGTCATTGCAAAGATCGCAAGCCATGTGAAGCACGTAGTCTTTGAGCTCTCAGAGTATATCTTCATGGCTCGCACATTGGCACGCCCAGTGCTTGCCAAGCTATGCTCAATAGCTTGCTCGGTAGAATCAAGTATCTGCACTCAAACATAATCAAGTTATGAGACTACTTGATCATCAGTCAACACTAAAAACATGAAACAGAAAAAGGTGAAAGCTATTTAACGAGATTAAGAATTCAATCATTATTGTTCAGGGTAAACATAGTAATGATGTGATTACAATAAGATCCTCCCAAGAGAACACCATGTGATTTAAATATGATCCTTCCAATAGAACGACACCATGGGATGAATAGGCATGTATTCAAGTTTCTATCAAAGGTCATACCCAGTGCATGACAATTGTGTTGACAATCCAAGAGAATAAAGAAATTGTGGCGGAGGTGAAAGAGGGATCTATAATGGCCGATTATGTTTTTGCTGCAGTTCAGGGTGGTGCAGCGAAGGCAATGATATTGAGAATGTACAGACTTCAAAATAGTACCTGATTGCATTTAGTCAAAACCACATTCTTTTTACTTTCTTTTTACAACTATACAAGATAATCCCACTAATCCTGCAGCCAACACAGATTGAATCCCAGACCTTGAAAATGAGAAGCATAACTAGGCTACAAGCTTACATCTCCCCCCTCCTCTTTTTTCCCTTTTTAATGCGAATCAGATGTCCACGAAATTTTGTTAATAAAATCCTAGAGAAGAAAGAAAAATAAATGAAGACAACAAAGGTATTTGTCCTTTGATTGGTAAGTCACACACTATTAGTGGATCTTGAACCCATGACTTATCCTCGACTCTATTCCTCGACTCTATTCTTGTAAGAAGAAAAAGGGTCATTTGAATGTAGCCTTGGCTTATGAATAGCGGTAATGAGATAGCAGCAATGATGCAGTGAAAGAGGTGTGGGGTTATGGGGGTTGGAAGTTGGCATAAATGAAAAGCAGAACGGTGATTGTGGTACAACTGATTTTTGTTAAAACTTAGAACAATTTAAAAATTCAACATATTATGTACTGCAAGTCACTATATTTAGTTATTATTGTAAAATAAATTGACTTCTTGGAGCATTCTCAATATTATTATGACATCATTTGTTTATTATGACCATTTGTTTCAACATTAACATTTTCTGAAAAATGAGTCAATTTCCAAGAAGTATTTTCTAAAAAATTATCTTATTTTCCTATATTTGGTAGCAATCTTAAAATGAGTTGGAAAACTATTTCTTGGCTTCCTTTATTTAGCTTGGCATGAGATAGAATAGTTTTTCAGAAAATTTTAGTGGAAAACAACCTCTAAAAAATAAGCCATACTTTTTCCGTTGACCATGGATAGTTTTCCTTTGACCCATTTTTTATAATTCTACCAAACACTAGAAAACACAAAAAACTATCTACACAAGGTTTCCATTGAAACGATTGACGGTAACTAAGAAGAGTAAAGGTATCCTAATCATACTATCATAGAAATGGTGAGATAACAATAATTGGAAAATAAATCTTTAGAATGCCATATATCCTCTTCATTCATGTCAGTAGTGTATAACATGCTCACAGAATTAATACCTCTAAGTTAGAATCAAACACTTCATGATTAGAGTCATTGCTCCCTGATTTCCATGCATGGTGAAGTAGGACAACCAGACCAAAACTAAAACAACAGTAAAATAAAAAGGGATATGACCTAGGAGTCAGGACCTAGGCTTGGTTGGGAGTCAGCACCAAACAGGAAAACCATTAGGAGTCAACACTTAAGGTGAAACTGGAGTCAGCATCAAACCAAAGAGAGACCAAAAGGCCATTTTTTCATTCATCAAAATATCAACCATCTCCTCAAATAGTACAATAGGTTGCTTATAAAGGATTACTAAACCTAGCTCCAATTGGCATAGGAAACCCTAATTGCCTTATTACAAAAATAAACTTGCTTCCAAATTAAAATACTAATAGCATAATAAACTACTAGGACCTAAATCATAAAAATACAATTGACTTGCAAACATAAATAATACTAAATAAAAATCTTCTTGCATCTCCCAATGATGCGGGAGATGCAAGAAGATTTTTATTTAGTATTATTTATGTTTGCGGGAGATGCAAGAAGATTTTTATTTAGTATTATTTATATTTGTAAGTCAATTGTATTTTTATATTTTGGGTCCTAGCAATTATTAGTATTTTAATTTGGAAGTAAGGTTATTTTGTAATAAGGAAATTAGGGTTTTCTATTGCAATTAAAACTAGGGTTTAGCAATCCCTTATAAACAACCTATTGTACTCATTTTGGGGATGGTTGATATTTTGATGAATGAAAAAAATGGTCTTTTGGTCTCTCTTTGGTCTAGTGCTAAGTGCTAACTCAGTTCTACTTGGGTGTCGACTCCTAATGGTTTTCCTAAAAATGACGCAAGACAACCAAAAAACATGGTAACAACGGTAAAATAAATGGATATGACCTAAGAGTCAGCACCTAGACCTGGCTTGGAGTCGGCACCAAGCAAGAAAACCACTAGGAGTCAACAACTAGGGTGGAATTGGAGTCAGCACCAAACTAAAAAGAGCAAACGGCCATTTTTCTCATTCATCAAAATATCAACCATCTCCTAAAGGAGTACAATAGATTTTTGATTACTAAGCCTAGTTCTAATTGGCGTAGGAAACCCTAATTGCATTATTACAAAAATAACCTTGCTTCCAAATTAAAATGCTAATAGCATAATAAGCTACTAGGACCTAAAATATAAAAATACAATTGACTTGCAAACAAAATAATACTAATTAAAAATTTTCTTGCATCTCCCGCATCACATAGTCATTGCTCTAAATCAACATGACTTTATACTTTGCATACAGTGTGGTTATAACATAGTACTTGTGAGGAAATGCTCAATTACTTAAAATGTAAAGAAAAGGAAATGGTCCAGCGTGAAGTTGAATATTGACATGGAAAAACTTTAAGATGCACTAAATGCAACTTCTTTAAACAAGTTATTGGGAGTTGAGATCAGTGAGTGACACTCTTAACACTAAACTAAAATAGCGTGTAACTTCACCAAAAAAATCCTTGGTAGTTAGGTTTTCAAGATCAGTAGGTAACTCTCACAGTTAACTCTGTTAGCTTGACAAGGAGATCAGTACTCTGGAATGACGGAATATTTTAGTACTTTGGGAACTGCCGAAGAGTCACACCAGGGTGGATCCTCTTCACCTTGTTTTCATTTGCATGGAAAACTAGGTAATATGGCTATCAGAGAACTGCAGATTAAAGGAATGGAAACCCATTGAGGCATCAAGGAACAACCATCTAATTATCTGTTCCTTTCCTGATAATTTACTAGTAGTTTTAAAACAACAATTTGAACCCAAAGAAAAACATGGTGTCAATCTTAGTGAAAAACTTTAACAAAATAGATCCAAAAATTTTCTTAGTCTTTGTACCAGTGAGCTGCAGGCTGCAGCGCCTATTCATTCATCTTCTCTAATTAACTATTACCAAAGGCCAAAAAACTCAAGCTATTGTAGTTTAGGCCTGAGTGAGGTCATAATGCGTGCAACACCCACTGGGTGCATGTACAA
This sequence comes from Quercus lobata, assembly GCF_001633185.2. NCBI lineage: Eukaryota > Viridiplantae > Streptophyta > Magnoliopsida > Fagales > Fagaceae > Quercus > Quercus lobata. Next base: position 59,636,887 of record NC_044905.1, on the reverse strand, counting down.
TTTACTGAGAGAGAGAAAGAGCATAAGTCAAGGATGATTCGTGCATTCAAACACTATTCCAAAGGCCAATGAGCTCTAGCACAAATGACACTTCCTTCTCCAGTAAGTGTGCATTCATAACCCACTGGATATGTATATAACTTACTAGTAAAAGGAGAAAGGGAAAACTGAAAACCAATTACAAAAGACCAAGAAGAACAGTTGGTATTAACCCTTAACCATTCGAGAGTGTTAAAGCACAACCAAAATTTTCTATACATAATATATAGAATAAGCAATCTCTTCCGTCTTAAATTTTAGCACATGTAACCTCTATCCTAATAGAGAGACCCCTTAAAAAAATCCAACTGTTAAAGGGATCATGGATTTAGTGCACGGCAAATTGCCAAAATTCAAAACTTAGAACTCCATCGATAATGTTCTGTAACATTTCAAATTCTCCCTTTACAAAGGTAATTTAAGAAACCAAAAAACTTTAAGTAAAATGCACTTACAACCTCTGAACGTTGGGGCAATTGCACTTACATCCCTGTATTTTTATTTTAGCCAATGTAGTACATAAACTTTAGTACTATAGCACATAGGCCCCCTTAACCCTTTTTTTTACCAATTTAGTACATAAACTTTGGTACTGTAATAAATAGAATAGACCCTCTAAATTTTTATGTTGTTGTAGTAAGACACCCTCATTTACATCATTTTTTTAATGATTAGGTGCAAAAGAGGTTAAATTTGATTCAAAAAATTAAGGGGATCTAACTACTACAGTATCAAAATTTATATACTAAATTGGCAAAAGAAATTTTTTTTTTCTTTTGGATAAGTATAACTGCATCTAACCCAAAGTTCAAGGGGTGCATGTTATTTAAAAACCTTTATAAATATGACTTTTTAAATGGCGCAAAATGTTGGGATGTCCTAAAAATGAATAAAAGACCATGTGACTAAGTATGATTTATGAAAGAACACCCTCCTCCTAAACACACACCACCCCCCACACCCCCAAAAAAAAAAAAAAAAAAAGGAAAAGGCATACTGAAGGAAAGAAGATTCCAGAACAAGAGAATAGCAGTTACAATCTTTTAGGCATATTAGCAAAACTGCCCACAGGTGAAAAAGTGATTACCAGATTATCCATTCCCATCTCCTCTAAAAGATGTAGGATTGATTCTTCCAACATTTTCTTTAAACAATTAAAATACTTACGAAACTAAGCATTGAACTTACATATTTGAGGCGGTGCAAGACTTGTTAGATAAATATGTGAGTTCTTACTTTTTCAGTGTTTTGCAAGGAATTGCTCATCATCAGACTGCTCTCTTTAAGTTGCCGGGCCAACCCAACCATTTCATCAGTCAAGTCCTCTTGAAGCTTTCTGTGATGAGAGAAATTCAGAAAAGATTTAGAACCACACAATAGGTAGAACAGTGATTAGATACAAAATTACACCTATTAATGCCAATTGATATTGTTGGACCTGATTGTTTGTGATTGATGCTATTATAAGGATTTGATTTAATTTGATTTTTTTATCCTTTTTTTTTTTTTTTTTTTTTTTTTTTTTTTTGAAAAGTAATTTTTATAGCATGGTTTTGAAACCTAGACCATTCAAAGAACCCTAAAAGAGAGAGGTTCAAGATTTTTGAGGTCGGATCGAGATCAATTTGACGTCAAACTGTGATGACGGCATTATTAATTTAATAATTATTTAAAAGATAAATAAATATATTAAATTAGTAAAAGTAGAAAAATTAACTAAAATAGTCCAAATAAATATAAAGATCTATCTTTCAAATGTATTTTTTATATCATAACTTTCAAAAGGAAAATAAGAAACATTAAATCCTAGGTAAACATAAATAGATATTGAATTTCTCAACCAACAGAGTCAATACCGTATATACATACGAAATTAATATACGTAACATTTTTGTTAGAGCTCAATATTCTACTCTTTTTATGTATACCTGTCTAAATTATCTTAGGCAATGCCCAAAATGAAGAGATACTAACAAGGTTGTCATCCAATCATACAAAGATCTTAATAAAAACTGCTTGACTTGGGCATTTGGGCATCCAAAACCAAAAGTTCTACAGTTCCTCTCTAGCCAAATTGTCCACAACACAAACAATAGAACTGCTTTCCATATTTTGGAACTCTTGTGAAAATAAAATCTTCCTTGCCAATACTATAGTATCTGTGGTACAGTCTTCAGCATAACCCTTAATACCCCAAATAAAGAACAAATTACCAAATATCTTGAGCCACTGAACAAAGAAGTAGAAAGTTCTCAATTGACTCCCTGCTATTCTCGCAAGTACAAGACCAATCAACAACCACAATGCTTCATTTTTAAAGGTTATCCACCTTCAAAATATTACCCATTGTTGCTGTCCAAACAATAAAACCAATCTTCCTAGCCTAGGTACCTTAGTGCGCCAAATGCACCTCCATGCAAAATGTAATCCTATAAATTCTCTCAGAACATCATGATTAAAGCTAACTTCAAACTTTACATTTTTAGTCGAACTCTAGGATAATTGATACTCTCGTTGTCTAGAAAAAAACTTTGAATACAATATGTCAACAGATACTCTGTGGTTGCTAATTCTCAATCTTGAAAGGACTGAGTGAATTGAGGAGTCCTTATCCATTGCCAATCTAAACAGGTAAAGAAAAAAAGTTCTTTGAAAGGGCACAAAGGTCAAATCAAAAGATGAACTTGGGAGCCAACTCCATAGCCAAACTAAATATATTTAGAAAATTTATTCAACCCTGTTCTAATACTTCTTCCATGGGCGAATTCCATGTGATCCCCTAACCACCTCTGTTGTCAAGCACCCTACTTTTATCCATATTTCACATAAATGAACACGTCTCCAAAGATGCTCCTTCTCAACTCCAAACCTCCACAATTAAACTGGATGTATGGATTAGATTGATCTTTTTTTCTTTCTAAAACTTTTAAAAGATAATTGCAGTTCTTGTAGTGGTAAAGTACTTTAGTTTGCCACATAGTTCCCTCACACTATTACTTAAAAAATCTAAAGTGTAGTGAACACTAAAACCCAACTAGCATAAGGTATTTGAGTCAACAACAACATTTAAGCCCATAAATTTATCCAATCATGTTCATAGTCCGTGTTGTGCAAAAAGAACCTTTGATCCATTTTAAACAACGCATATACTGGAATCAAGGTTGTCAACGGGAAAATTCACCCTCAATGCACTAGATGCCTAGATTGCCCAAATAGTTAGTCACCAAAAAAGGTGTGCGCATTTGAATGCAGCTAGGTGCCAATATTATATTTATTCATAATATGCAGGCTATTAAAGTTATACACATTCACAAACCCATCATTGTTAACATCATCAAATACTCGTTCATAAAAAATTAAAAATTAAAAATTTTGATCTAACTTTTTCTTCTTTCTTATAAGAATTGATTTTCTTTACAAAGAAAGAGAAAAGGGAAATTTTAAATAAAATCATAGAGAAATGAATAAAAGAAAGGAAACAGACTTAACCTTAAAAATTGACTTGAGACAACTAACATATAGTGACACATATAAAAGGTACAACAATGTCTTTCTTAATGCTTATATTTTGACTTGGGTCTATGGTCTTCATTTCGCTGGCACTATATTGACAAGTTTTATTAATTGTGTATAGTCATTTCAGGAAGGTCAAGATTTATTGAATTGAAAAACCTTATTCTACTGGTATTGGAATAAGTAAATTGGTGGTAATTATGCTAAATTAAAGACAAAATCCGTTAATTTGATGATATGCACACTCCAAGCAGCTGTCACTTTGGCCAAGACGTGCACTAGGCAAAAAACAAGCACCTAATTAAAGTCTACTCGACTGAAAGGTCCAAATCCATAATAAGGTGCCTTGCCTCGCCCAAACACCTAGGCAAGATCATATTGCCTTTGACCTCACTGACATAAACATTGCTTTTGTGGACTCTGCTCCGGAAAAACCAGGATCAGGAAATGACCTTTTATGTTATGAATTCATTATTGCATAACAAGAGAAATTTAAAAATTTACCTGTGCTTTTCAATGTGTGCTTGTGCTGCAGCATCCAGTTTGATAGGTGCAGATGAATCAGCCTCGGTAGTGTCATGAATTCTATCTTCACTATTTGATGCAGGCCTGGTCAATAAACCAAACTGGTTAGAGTTGACAAACCACAACATAGAAAAGAGCCAATGAGCTAACCAAATCATGATAGTTCCAATTCACATACACAAATCTTCTTCTTAGTCTAGGAGTAGGAAGAATGTGATTTTCTCCTGTTTTAGAAGGGCTTTCATTTACGACAGTCTCTTCCAAGGGCTCCTGGGATACTTGGGTATCAGGTGTAGTCTGAAAATGGGAAAAGTATTAGGATCAAGAAACTCTATTCTAACATGTGAATTTAACTTAGGAACATAGAAACAAGGTAATCTCATAAAATTAAAATTATATAGGGAGTCACAGGAAAACTGTGACAAATCACTGCATCAGACAAGTGCCAAATAAATATTACTTTCATTATCCAAGTGTAGTCAACCAAGAACAACATTTTGTGAGGTTTATAATAATTCAAGAAGAAAAAGAAAGAAAAAAAAAATAGAGAGATAGAGACAAACAAATCAACAACCTTTACCTATACAATACTTGTATCAAATAGAACTAATCGGAGCCATGATTTCACACCAGTGAAAAGAAATGAATAGCAAACAGGAGACTCATTTCAAGGCCGATTAGGTTTGAATTGAAAACTTAAACCTGTTATTCACATATATGAATCAAATATGATGTTTGGATTGGAACACCCAATTTCTTTAAATTTTAATTCATTACAATAAATTCAAGATAAAAGCAGTATAGGATTTACAGGCTATTCGATGCCCATTCCCCTCTCTGTTTAGTCTTCCCATATATCACTTAACCACCCCAACCCCTTTTTTTTTTTTTTTTTTAAAGTATTCCTGCCACTTTCATCACTACTGACAAACTCTGCACAGGTTTTACTCACCAAAATCATTCCATCTTCCCTCCCAATTAATATGAAATCACCACATAAGTTTGAGGCATCTTTAACTCTTGAAGGAAAAAATCTACTTCTTTATTATACAAATCTAATCTTTTGTTAGCATAATTAGTTTTGTCATAAGCAAAGCTTCTTCAACTCATAACAAAAACATGATTCTAAAATTTATGAATTTAACAGTACTCTCCTTAAATGACCAAAATCTTAAGTACCTATGTAAACCAACATATAATCCTGCTTATAATGTACACGCACCAATGGGGCAGCTAATTTGGAAGCAATCGCTTCAATCTTCTCTGAAAAATCATTGACCACTGCCTTTGAAACCCTGTACGAACATGTTCAAGAGATGTTTAGACAAATAAGAATGCAATCCTAACAACCATAATAGCACCAGTAGAACACCTGAATCAACAACCCAAAAAAACAAGAGTGAAGATAACTATCATTTCAAAGTCAGCAAATTGCAAAATGGTTCTTGTCAAACATGTTTTCATTGGATCTAAAAAATAACAATGAAGAATGAACTTTTTTGATAAATGAAGAATTAACTAACTATTATGGAACAGGATACAAGTAACTCTAGAAAAAAGTTTTAAATCGTGCATAAGTAGCACTTTATATTAAAGAAATCTTTGTAGTATGCAGTAAGTATCTTTTCAAAGCTGCCTCCTAGGCATAAGGATAAATTGCTTAACCCGTCAGGGGTGAAAAGCCCCTGGATTATCCGGTAACTGGTTTTGGCGGGTAGGGTCAGTTGCCCGTAGGAGTTTGATTAACAGTAAGGATTGTTGTACAGTATGCTCTGCAACATGCAACTAATTTGAGTGAAATTCTCCTATGTCATCAAAAAAAGAAAAAAAGAAAGAAAAAAAAAAAGTATCTTTTCAAAGCTAATTCAGTCAAAGATTTCTTATTGGAATTATAATGAGCAACCATCAACATTAACTCCATTTAAAATATGAAAAGAAGGGGAAAAAAACGACTATGAGTCCAAGATTAATTACTTATGTCGAAGCCAGGGGAAAAAGTGGCTGAATATAGATATACTAAAATCTCTCCCAAACCTCAAAAACCTTAATGAAACATCTCAAATGACAATTTCAAAGTAAGTTTAGATTTCTTTAGAGGCTTAGGATTGGAAAAATGTTCTCTTTCATTCCTAGAATTATTGGTCTCAGCAATCTTTCCTGTGACCTATGACATATTAGGTCTTCCAATATATTTCATTGAGTTAATTACTCAATACTTTTTAGTCCAAAGCTGACCTGATACACAATAAATTGACTCATTGGATGGACTTTGAAATGTCTTACAATTTATAACATTGAACAAGTCCAGATAAAACCCTTCCATATCAATACATATCAGGCTGTACGTGTCTAACTTTCCAAATAAGCGAAATAAAATACATTCTAAAAAATGTTGATCAAAGAACTAACATTAAGTTTTGTAGCCCAAGCCAGAGCTTTGTTAGTCAAAGGTAACAGGGGTGCCCAAGGCAATAAATCCCTAGATCACCTACAATGCTTAGTGCCAAAAAGGCACCCACCCTAGGTGAAGCCAGGGACCAATATTATATTGGTAAATAATATATTGGATATTATAAGTATACTAATACTCCTAAACAATATTAGCATATTTATCATCAATTACCATTGTTTCACACTAAAACAAAAATCTAATTTTCTTCAACTTTTTTGCAAGAACAAGTTATAAACACATAAGATAAATGAATTAAACAAAGGTAACAGGCATAATTTTGAAAATATAAAATGCTAGAAGATGATTTCTATAAAGAGCCACATGTGACATAGTGCAACACAGTTAGCGAAGCACAACAATGACATAGTGTGTGTGTGTGTGTGTGTATTAGATAGGTAATAGAGATTTTATTGATTGAAAATCTTCTCATGAATGATATACTTGATTATATTTATTCATTTATATAGTTGTTTAGGAAGTCAAATAACATTAGATGAGAAAATATAGATTAAGCCCATAAAGGGATGTGTAAATTGAAAGTCACTACAGTTAATAAAAGAGTCATAAGTTTAATGAAGCACACACTTCTGTCACTCTGTCACCCTGGCTAAGGAGCTTGCTTGGAGCCTTGCTAAAGTCACCTTCCTAGCATAGAGAGATAACCAGAGTATGGATTTCACAACTAACATTTCTGTGAAACAAAATTGGCTGTTTGTTTATAGGTATGAAACACAATTGGCTATGGATTCAATACCCTCCCTTGTGTAAGTTAATTGTACCCACTAGGAGGATTTTTCATTCACATGATCCTCATTCTAACATAGGACAAATTGGGGAATTTGTCTATGTGCACTTAGGGTGGACTGAGATTCACAAATATTTGTAAATCTAGAGTTTAAAATTTTTTTATAAGAGGGGTTCTATTAGGAAGAGAAAATATTTGATTTATGATTGAAAACAAGTATGAAAAAACAAAAATCAGATTTCTTCACAATCTGTGAACAGTGCATGTGAACAATACCCAAAAACAGTGCACGTAAACTGTAAACAGTGACAGAAAAGAAAGAGGTAGAGAAAATGAGGTAAGAACAATAAGGTCAACATGTATCAATACTCAGTGTACGTTTGGCATGAATTATTTTTGTCAACTTATTTTACTATTCAGCTTATTTTTGCTACTATTCATGAGTCCCACTGCACTTTTTGGTATTATTTATAGGCCTAACTGTACTATTTCAGCTAACTTTTACATTTATCTACAGTACTTTCAACAAAAACTTTTCAGTTTCAGCAAAATAAGCGGATCTCAAGCAGATACTCAACATACGATATTTTATTGGTCAACTCCTCTTTGTTTGAGTACAATAAGACACATGATAGACCTTACATCTTAACTTTTCCTAATAGAACCAAGTCTCATTTTTTAAATAGGAAATCAAATCCTGATTGAATTGAGCCAAAGCCCACATATAAAGACCAATAAACTTTTAAAAAAAATTATTCATAAAATAAAAACCTTAGGCCCACAACTATGGCCCACACCCAGAAATTTCAGAATAACTAATTCTGCCCTTAACCCCAGAACATAAGATAAAACTATCATAACATATTTAACTACCATGGGCACTTATTCTTGGGCTTTACCTTAATTTTAGGCTTCCAAAGAAGATAGTTTTTCAAACCACACTATGCTTGCACCATCACATACTTGTCAATCATAGAACTATAAATCATGACAACAGTTTTCCCTAACTTCTGATCTAATTACCATAAGCAATTAAGCACCTAACGTCCTTTGAAAAAAAAAAAAAAAAAGACCTACAACCTAGAGCTTTTTTAGTTAACCTTTGTCATTACCTTCTAAAAATGAAGCTAGGGAATATCTAAAAATTCACTATAGAAATAATATATTATAAAAATGAAAGGAAAATAATATTTGTTCTATGTTGCTTGTATTGTCTTAAAATTCACCATATGCTGGCATTTCTACCACAAGGAGACATGTTTCTTTTGAGTGCACAACTCGATACCTGGCCTGTTTGGTATTGGGCTCTTTCCTTTACTACAAAAATTAATAAATTTTGATCAGGCCAAAAGGGACTTTTTCTATTTGTAAGTAACACATGCACCCTATGGATTTTGAACCCACGACCTCACCCTCCACCTTGCACCTTACACTTAAAAGTGAAAGAGGTGCCAATAAAACTAGAGCTCATTGGCAATTAGTCCAAGAGGGACTTTGTCAATGATTCATGAGTTTAAAAATCACAACCAAAACTCCTCTAATGTATTTATCTATTTTCAAATCCCAACTAAAATAGCAAAGGTATTAACTTTAACTCAATAACTATTTGCAAAGTCTTTATCTTTCTGCCCTCTCTTTCCAACATTTCAACCTGGAAAGAACTCCAACCCCTAAAATTGTAATGATTAGAACTTACATCAATATCTTGCAACCCAAGTCCCCACACAAACTGGACACACCTATGTAAGCTTTTTGTTTATTTAAAGTGTTGATAACAAGGCAAAATCCAATTCACTCATTTCTTTTTTCTATTCTTTTTTCTTTTTTTTTTGAAAATTAAAAATAATAATAAGTTCTAAACACAATCCACTCAATTCAAAATTGATGGATAGGAATTTTGAGGAATGCCATGGTGGAGATGCCCTAAGAATCTAGAGGATCAACAAGGCTTCACGCCCCATGCTGGGCCGCCTTCCATTCAACCGCTAATAACCATACCCACGGTTGGTACTACCAACCTCATCAATGACCTTTTATATGGGCTCAAAATAATTGCACAAGTACATAAATATACTAATTAAAATTGTCTCAAGTCACCAATTATCATGTTTAGTATAGATGGAAAACCATTTACTTATCAAAAATATATACGAATATACATCGAGAGAGAGAGAGAGCGAGAGAGAGAGAGAGAGAGAATGGTGACCTTGGTAAGCCTTCGGAAGTTCTCTCTTGAGCCAGCTGTTCTAATTGTTCTCGTAATGTAGCAACATACTACAAAATTCACATGCATATTATGCAGAAATTGGTATTTATTTTTCACTATAACAATTGCTAAGATATAGAAGCCACATATATGAGAAGAGAGATGTTTAGACATACATGTACAAGTTTTGCCTGGTTTTTTTGTTGAGGTGCAGCTGCAAGCAACCTCTTTAAGTTCACTTCCGTTTTACTAATTCCCATCACAATATCCTAGTCCTACACAGCAGCATTGAATAAACAAATCCAATTTCAAAAATCAAACGAAACTCAATTTAATTTTAAGAAAGGAAGGTCATGAGGCTGCCATTAAAAAAATGATCTTGTGTATTGTGTATGTGTGTGTTAGAGTCCCAGTCCATCAAGTGCAAGGACACGGCAATTTTTGCCTGTCGTGCCCGTGTCGTACGCCTGGGACACGGCAAGAGAGGAGGAAAAAGAAGGAAGTAAAAAATCCTAACCTGAAACGCAGCGTTTTGAGAGCATCCCTTGCACCCAAAATTAGTTTCCTCTCTCCTTCTCTCAGTCTCACTCTCTCACACGGCCTGTTCTTCTCCTTCTTCTGTGGGTTCCCTCTCCTTCTTCCAAATATGCCCTTACATACTTTACGTTTTCCCACTTTTGCCCCACTAAGGAATTGGGTACTTTGGGAGATCAGAGATGTAAACCCACGCATGACCCTCAAATTTTTTTTTTTTTTTTTGAGCGTGTAGTACTTTTGTATTTGTGTAATCTAACTAAAATACTACTAGTAAACAATACAGTGGGCATGTAGCAAAGAAAAGAAAAGAACCCTTTCTGATTGCAGAATCCTATTCCTAATTGGAACAGAACTCCATTCATGTGTCTATATATACATACTTCTCCAGTCCTGTCCAGTTCCAGTTTTTTCTTTTCTTTAACAAAGTTGTCTCCTTGATTTGAACAGCTATTCCTTTGTCCTTCCCAGAAGGGAATTTGAATAAGATGGATCGCCCATATGAGTTGTTGGCCTCTCCAACTCCAACTCCAACGATGAGTGATGAATCTATGTTTAGCAATCTTCCAGAGCATATCATTCATCACATCCTTTCTTTTCTTGGAATGGCAGACATTGTTCGGCTGAGCTTCACATCCAAAAGCTGTAGAGAATCATGTGTGTACATATCATCTTTAGATTTTGATGCCCTGCAATATCCTACACTAAGAGGTTTTCAAGACCAACTTATGAATATTTGCGAAAGGTTCCTGTTTTTGCGCAACGGGAGGAAGCTGTCTCGGCTTTGTGTACATTCCCAGTTCATTGAGAATCGTACGGAATGCTCTCGTGTTGTCACAATGTTGAATATGGCGGTTGGGTGTGACGTTGAGTTTCTTGACCTGGAATTCTCTCAAGAGGAAGAATGGGAAATGTTTAGTTTGCCAATTTGCATCTTTCATTGTGGATCCCTGAAGTCTCTTACAATCAATATGCATTGCCTCAACCTTAAATTTCCCTCTGCATTGAGGTTTAGCAATCTCCAATCCTTATCTTTAAAATCTATCTGGCTTGTCGATGAATGCTTTGGAGAATCAGTCTCATGTTGCAAGTTCCTTAGGGAATTATGGCTTGAAAATGTATGTGGTATAGAGAATTTAACAATAGAAAATTCCAACCTGGAACGTTTTTCAATATTGTACTCTTACCACCCGGAGCTCTGTCATCTTAATATCTCGGGTCAGAAGCTTAACGAAATAAATGTTGAATGGCGATTTAAATCTCCTCTTAGCAAGTCAGTGAAAATTTCTGCTCCAAACCTCAGATATCTTAAATGGGTTGGATATATAACAGGTCACAATTGTTTAGGGAGTTTGATGCATTTGGAACGTGTTGAACTCTTTCTACAATGTAGAGATCTTGATACAACTCAGGAGTTACCTAATATTTTTCGTAGTGTTATCAGCACCAAAGATCTACATCTACATAAGCACAGCATTATGGTAAAGAGACACTTCCTTTCCTATTTATTAAAGACAATCATCCTATATACGTGCTAAATTCTTTTTGTAGAACTTGTAAGGTAGTATTCATGATCCACTGATGTCCGAATTAATTTCGACACTAAAATATGGATTATTATAGAAAGGAATCCACATTTATTTTCATAAATTGTCATTGCAAATTTCTTATTTCTCTTCTAGTTTTGCATTATATTTATTTGTATTCACCACCGAACTACTATTTTTTGTCGCATCTTAAAATCCATTGTTTGAATGGTATTTTTTTTCCTCCCTTGATTACTTCTGCCTCTTTGGAAGCTCTTAAATAATATTTTGACAAATATTTTTATTTGTTTTTAGACTGATATAATCTACAGTCAATTCTATATTTATAAGGAAGCAGTTATTGTGATTTGTCTCTGTTTCCCAACAATTGGGTTCTTCTTTTCTTCTTCTTTTAGTTGTAACTCTGGAATCTTGTTTTCTAATGTTGCAGAATCTTCATAATTATGACCCCTTGCCAATTTCATCGGAAAATGTACAATGCTTGTCTCTATCTATTCAAAAATTTGAGGATTACTTAGTCCCAGCAATGGCATCCCTTCTTAGAAGATTTCCTAAAAAGCTCTAGACATAAAATATTCTCTGCCCATACGTACCACAACTGTAAGTACAAGAGTAAAATAGAGCTCTCTCTCTCTCTCTCTCTCTAATATACACCTGCACATGCATACTGTATTTTGTGAAGGTAGGAACGTGCATGCCTTAAATCACTACTTGTCCCATTTATTAAATCACTGCTGGAAATTTTGGAATAGTTGTATTCTCATGGTCTCTGGTTTTGACAAACTTAATTAATGTTGTTGCAGATGTCTGGGTTTGATAAAGTATATTGGCAATCTCAACATTTGGAGTTTATTCATCAACTTGAGTCGGTATCTATAGAGCTTCTCGATGGGGAGACTGAATTGGAGCTAGCAATATATATTCTCGAGCATGCTACAAAATTAAAGAAGATGGTCATCTTTTACTCCCTTTCCTTGCCGTCTGGTTTTATTTCACGAATAGGTAAAGACAGGATGAGTTCATCTCCTGTAGTAGTTTTGAAGAAAATATAAATATAAATGAATGAAGATTTAAGTGCATTTTTTCTTTTGAAAAAGCAGTCTTGTGGTGGCCAAACATTGCCTAAGGTTACATGATGTTCAGAGTTCAAAGTCATTGTGTCTAAACTTGGACCTCCAATTAGATCTTAAAATGTATAGGTTTTAGCCTATACGAGAGTTCTCATAATGGGATAATTTTGTTGGCTTACACTTCTTATTCTTTATCCGTAGGTTTAATTGTTTCACTTATTTATCTTTTAATCTTTCTTTCCAATGTCCAAAGACTCCAAACCATATGCCCCTGACAATTGTGCTTAAAAACTAAGCCAAATAATAATTACAACACCGCGCAGAGGATTATTTTTCTTTTTCCTCTCTTTGGGCAAATTCAATAGGTACTCACGTTAATAGTAAAATGTAAAGTTGTAAACCAATAATTGTCCTTTTTTTTTTTGTGGGAAAATAATTGTCCTATTATTATTAGTATTAGTTTCTTTTTTTGCTGAATTAGTATTAGTTTCTATTCATGTTCCGTTTTAGAATATGAATCGGAATTCTGTTCCAATTAGGAATAGGAATCTGCAATCGGTCTTCATTCGCGTCTTTAGCTATTTCTTATAATTCTTTTCTTTGCCACATACCACTTTTTAAAGTTGTTTGCTTTCATTAAAAATTAAAAAAAGTTGTTGTATGCTAGTATTAGACTAGATACAGGATACACGTGTAGTTTTTTTTTTTTTTTTTTTGCAACTTATTATTATTATTAATTTTTAAAGATATTTTGCAACTTATTTTAAGGTCACTGCACTAATAAAGAAAAAAAACTGTCTTTTTTGACCACTTAAAAATAAAAATAAAGTTAAAGTGATCAAAAGAATAGCAAAAGTATGTTTTGTACACTTAAATGAAGATTACATTAAGAATAATAATTTTCATTACTAGAAAGAAAAGATGTAATGGAATAACTATTACCATTCATTAATTTGGCTATTACATATGCAAAACTTGTAAAAGATGAAGGCATAACGAAAATCTTTTTAAATTAAGAAGAATAATTATTTCTCAATATGAAGAATAGTTATTCCTATATAATAATTATTCCATGTAATAAATATACAACCAGATAACCTAATAGTTATTACACAACATTTTGTTGTTTTCAACATAAGCATCAAGGTTCAAATCCAATCTCTCCTTTTATAATTAAGTTATAACGATCAATTTTTTCTCCAAAAAAGAAGAAGAAGTTATAACTATCAAATTATCAAGGAAAAAAGAAAAGGAAAGAAAGAGAGCATGGGCCTCATGACTTAGGCCCTATTTTTTTTTTTTTTTTTTTTCATTATCCATCACTCCTCACTCAATTTTCTTCACTTATCACTCATCACTCAAAATACCCCAATTTCTTATACCCCATTTGGCACACATTACTCAACTTGTCATCACTCAAATTTTTCAATTTTTTGTGGGTCCCATACCTGTAACTTGGTCAGAGCAAAGCTGTTAGCCTACCCGCGGAAAGTTTCATCCCCATTTTTTCTCTTTTCTCATTTCCCCTTCCCCCTTCAGCCCACATACTCTCCCAAAGCACAAACCCAAACCCATAACTCCAGAAGAAGCTCCCTTGCCAATCTCCACCATTCGTCGCTAGTGAGCCAAGGTCTCAGTAAACAAGCATTCACAACCAAGTGAGTCAATGTCTCAATAAACACAACACAAAAAATGGAGGAAAATGAAAAAAACAAAAAATAAAAAAATAAAACCCAGCAGCTTCGTGCATGTAAACAGATGGAGGGGCTGAATTTGAGTCTCACCGGAAACAAAAATTAATGAACGGAGTTGTGAATGCTTGTCTCAGGCTGAAGGTGCTGATTGGCGGAACTGGAGCTCTGCTTCAATTGTTGTGGGTCTGGGAGAAGGAAAAGGGAAAGTGAGTTAACAAATCTTAGTTTTGTAAAATCCAAACAAGACCTTAGTAGATGCTGTGGCCCAAATAACTCAATTGTAGTCGGGGATTTTTCCTTCAAACTTAATTTGTGAAAATATTGGCTTTTATTGGAGAAACTTGTTCCATAAGAGATGAGAAAAATTAATGTGAGCCAAGAGCCTTGATCTATTGAAGAAACGGTATGGGCTTGAGTCCAATTTTCATGGTTTTAGGGAAGTATGGGCCATGGACCTACCATTTAACATTGGAAATGTCATGGACCGTGAGTCCAGTTCATTAATAGCTTAAGGTTTGGGCCTTCAGCTCATTTCATGAAATAATTAGTTTTAGACCTTGACCTGATTTGTGAAGTAGCAAGATTTGGGCATTGAGTCCAATTTATGATGTAGATGGTCATCATAAACCAAAGCAAATTTATGAGCTCTTTTAACATTCTCTTTATAAAACTTATGTATATGGTACTGGATCCAGGAGTTGTGGTAGTTATTCTGAATTTCCACTGTTGTACATTGGGAGTTCAATAGTAAACACATTTGGTGATATAGATCAATTATTTTTTTATTAAAATAAAAATAAAATTGAGGGTTGAAAATCATTAAAAAAAAAAAAAAAAACAAAACAAAACAAAGGCAGGCAACAGATCTATTGACCAGCTGAGCAGCCGCAGTTGTCAGAAGTGTATGAAATTATGATTAGAATTAGATTGGCTTTGCCTGCGAAATGCTTAGGTATTAGGCCTTGGCCAAAAAGTATATAGAACTGAACATATGTAGATTAATTTGAATCATAAATGAAAGGGACTAAGCTGATTTGAATTTAAAAAATAACCAATTTCCATTTAGTTCTACACTTCTACCCTACTGTTTTCTCTCAACTAATTTATTCTGACATGTATGACTTCACAAATTGCCCAGTCATTCCAGAGACCAAAATATGTTCAAATTTTAAGCTTGCTCTACGCCAAATTCCCAACGCAGTAATCCCTTCTGTTTTTAGAAAACTTGTAACAAAATCCACAAGTATATAATATAATGCGAACATCACAATATAATTTGAGGTTGGACCAGATAAAGGAAACGAGAGAGAGAAGACAAAATTTGATCGGAGTTAAAAGAATTTTCTACTTATACTACCTTTGTGGTAAAAACGAATTGAACATCAGTATTGCAGTCATCTCTACTAGTCATGATAACAACAAACAAAACTGGCATAAGCAATAGCAATGAATTACCAGAATGGTATTCAACAGAGCACATTTTAGTTCCTACCCTGCACTCACAGATCATTGTAGTGTTTCGAGCCCAGTCTCAATTCCCAAGCTCCACCAGAACATTTTAGTCCTTAACCAATACTCAAAGATTGCACTAGCATTCCAACACCAATCTTAATACCCAAGCCCACCAACACGTTAGTCATTAGTCATTACCAACACAAATTACAGTAGCATTCCAACACCAATTTAATACCCGAGCTCCAGTCCAAAAGTCTCTGTAGGCATCAGCAAATCACTGGAACACTCGAAACTACAGCAAGATTCAGCTTTTTGTGGTACAAGTGACACACAGCACCCTGAGCAAACAAACAGCGGTGGAACAGTCTCAGTATCCTCAATGCCACAGCAGCGAGTGTGCTGCCATACCTCACAAATGTCACATGCTACCATCCTTTCTCCATCATCATCTTGAGCCCCACATTCGCACCTCACCATCCAATTGTCAGCCCCACCTTGGTAACTCAATCGATTCTCGATGTCTATACCACTCCCTCTCACATGTAGTTCCACACCAGACTCAACTACCCCAAAAAGCACTTCATTATCCTCCAACTCCTCCAGGTCTTCTATTTCCATCACCTCAAGTCCTTCAGTGATACAGTAAGTGTCCCTCAGTGCACACTCCACCGCTAGCTTTAACTCTCCAACTGTTGCATGCAGTGGAACTACTACAATCTCTCCTGATGGTAACTCCTTCAATTCAGTTCCTATACCACACAAACTTGGCATCAATCGGCAAACAAATGTCAATAACTGCTCCTCTTCATCAATGAATGGCCACTCCTTCACAAAATGTTTACTGTCTAGAACTGCCTGAGTTGCCAATTCCACCAAATGCGATCCTGGATAATCCAAAAGTACATTTTTATACAGATAAACCACATCACTATAAACATCATTCCCTGGCACTAGAGCTGGTGCTGGAAGGGGCTTTGGAAAATTTTCTGCCTCTGGTTCAGAAACCTTGACTCCATGAACAAGCTCATGGATTGAATATTCCAAAATCCGAGTTGTTGGGTTGACTGTACGACACACAACATGACTACCAACAATTACATTGTTCATTGATTTTAGTACGTAATCCAGCAAACCTGTGTCACCGATGTGAAGCCGTGCTGCATCTCTCAGATCTTGCCGGGTCATTCCACTATGACAAAAGCTTTCTGCTTTCTTCTCTTTCAATGCATCTACAATCACTTCTGCTGCAAATTCTAGTCTTCTTGCAGGCCATCTGCTATCCATATTAGCAATTGCAGTCGAGAACCTTTTATAATTCTGGGGTTTTTCCTTTGCAAAAGGCTTGTTTCGGAGAGTAATTCTGCTTGAAGCTCTAGATATGGAAGATAGAGCAGCAGTATCACTGTTTAATTGCAAAGGAGCACGAGAGCACTTGACAGTTAGCATAAACCTTAGAAGATCTCTGATTGTCACCAGCTGGGTTTCACTCATATCTCTGCAATGACGAATTATTTGCTTGATTTCTTTGTATTGGTCTGTGTTACTAAAATCTTGGATGATTTTGTCAAGTTCCAATGAGGTAAGAATTTCAATAGCTTTATTGTAATTGTGCTCTGCCACTCCAAAGCTTCCACGGCAAAATCTATAACCCCATCTACCAAACCAAGAATGTCCATAAGCAACCCCATAGAGCAATCTAAGATCCATTGACCTCTTCTTTGACACATCCTCAACTGTGATTTTCCTGCAAAAGAAAGAAGACCCCCCAAAATTTAGAGTTTTCATAAATCAAAAACAGAAAAGCCAAGAACTTTGTGTGGAATTTTGGTTACCGGGTTCGTAGATTTTTACAAATCCGATCCCACAAATCCATGATTTCTCTGCCACATAGATACTTAGAACCCCCTTCAATTCCATTGATGCAGACCAAATGACCAAACCCGTTGCAGTGAATCAAACCATGCAATAGATGGGTCTGAAGATCAATGACATTATCAGCCAAAGGCTTATTCCATTCATTATCTACTGGGATTATCAAATGATACTTTCTTTTCGATACAAAATGATTACTCCAACCTATAAAAAAAAAAAAACCAAAAAAACCATTCACAAACCACATTCTACAATTATCATGACATATGTCACAGCAATACCAAATGATTAAATCTTCCAACATAAAGGACAGAAAATCCAAGTCAGAAACAGAATAGAAACTCAATAAACCAAAAATTCCTAACAAATATCCAAACCCAATTGCTAAAAATCAAAACCCCCAAATGAAAAATTACAGCAAACCCATTTCAGGAAATGAAGAAAACAATCAAATTAGGACAAAAAATCAAGAGCCATACCTGCGCATCTGCAGTGATCACAGTAGGGTCTTGGAGAGTACTTGACATCCTCTTCAATGGTGTACAGAGGGACAATGAAGCTTTTGGTCTCATGCACAAGGAGAGTACACCAAGCTGGCATGCTTTGGACATTGTTGTCATCAAGTTCAGCGCATTGTTGAAGAAACACCCGGATATTGTCACGAAAAGCGCCTTTTGGATCGATGGGGCAACCGGGGTCTCCAAACGTGTGAAACCCATAAAGCTGCGGCCTTCGCTTCCTCTTCTTGCAGGCCTCAAGAATTGGGATTGACATGCTTAGTACTACCAGTACTAGTACTAGTACCAGTTTCCAAATCCACCAAATGAGAGAGAGAGAGAGAGAGAGAGAGAGAGAGAAAGATTGAGTCTTTGGGTGTTTGGGGTTTCAACAAAAGTGGAAGTTTTAGTTTTTGATGAACAAGAGTGGAAGTTTAGTTAGTTGAAAGGCTCATGCGTTTGTTACATTTTGCCAAGCCCGCTAGAATTCGAACATGAGTTCGAAATTCCAGGAGTGCCCCCCTTGCTATGAGTTATTTACGACTTTACTATGGAGTGTTCAGAGTGATGCTTATGTCTTGAGATGGGTGTTATAGTCATTTGGTGTGGTTTTATGACTTTTAGGGATCCAATGGCTGACAATGTACACCTGTGTTTGAAAGGTTTTATCTCCGCCGTGGAGCTTTAACTGCAGGAGTTAGTTAGTAGTTTTTTTTGTTTTTTTTTTTTTGAAGCCAATAATTTTCCATCCCATGTGGATGGGTATGTTTCAGGTGTTGACACGTGTGAGTTACCTTGCAGGAGCTAAGCAATTATCTTTGGGGTTAGAAAAAGGAAAGATAAGATTGTCAAAATTAGGATCTTACGTAGATTTAGTGAAGAGATCGATGATCGTAAGTGTGAACATCTCAAGGTGTGGTACGATGTAAGTCATCACGACTTTTAGATAATTTTTTTTTTAAGTGTTACTCAATGCGGACTCATCCTAAACAAGAGGCATGAAATAAACTACTAACTTAAAGGTTAGGATGGAAAAATGAGTCATCACTTGATTATAGGTCCAAAATCCAACTTTGACACATCATAGATGTCTAACTTAACCAAACCTAAGTTTGGAGTTAAGGTACGAACTTAGGAAGGAATTAGGCACTTAAACCTGCTTGATTGAATGGATCAATCTCCACTAGTGTTGTTAGGTCATTTTTAGATAAGAAAAATATTAAGGTGGATCCCTAATTCCCTGTTCTAACCATGCATTTATACATTAAATGAAAAACACACAAGGAAAGATTTTCAAAAATCATATCATAACATAAAAGAAAATGGGTAAGGATTGGGGCTCAATGCTCCTATGCACTAGATCTAAACAAGTTCCAAAGATAATACATTTGAAAATCAATTATAATCATTTTTTTAAAGATGGCAATCAAGTCAAACCAAATAAAATATGTAAAGTCAGCCACTTAATTAAAAGTAATACCAATCCTGAGGGTCCTCAACCCTATAAGGGTATGCTTATGTATTGGTTATCCACACTTCAATAATTACAGATGATAAACAAAAACAAGAGACTGAATATTTTGCAAGGAATGACATAATGTCTCAATTTTCTTACCCAAATCATCAGAGTCAAGCTTTGAAGTTATTTGTAAACCTTTAGTACAAACTTTGTTTAGTAATTTTTTTTTTTTTTTTTAAGTTTTTACGCAATATGTTGCAAATCCAAAGTATGTTGCTTCAATTAAATTAGAAACTTGCTTCTTCTTTTTCTTGTCTATCTATGGTTAGAAATTTACCTAATAACTTATTATCATCCCGCATAGCAGGCGTGTGTGTAAATTCTAAACTTGCTTTACCATTGTAGAAACACGCCTAGTAAATGCCCATGAATCATGATAAAAGGGGTCTGATCCAATTGCATAAATTGATAGGTACATGACAAACGAATGGAAATACAAAATATACACATGGTTATTTAAATATTATTTTAGTCAAGTTTGTTAATTTTTACCTGTTTATTTTTATTTATTTTCATGTTAATTAATTATTAAAATAATTATTACTTTATCATGATTTAACCTCTGGTTAACCTTGTCCAAACTTAAATCTTAAACCCTTCATCTTTTCAGTTCTTTGAACAGTTTGGTACTGCAAGATTTTCAATAATATTTCATTTAAGCCAAATCGAGGAGAAAACTAAATCCGAGAAAGGAAAGGTTAATCATGAAAATAAATTCAATGTGTGCACATAATTATCTTCTTTTTTTAATAATAAAAAAAATCAATAGTTGGGGTCATAAGGATTTGAGTCTTAGATATCTCCTTTAAAAATAACATTAGGTATCAGTTGAGTTACAAGATTCTTATCGTGCACAAAAGTAATTTGAGGCACTGATTTTACATGCAAAGTTACCGAAAACCAATTATATAATAATAATTGATGATGGAAGAAATTCAGTAGGCCAATTGTCTGAACATGAGTTTTAGAAGACTCGTAATATGTAAACACTTAATCGGAGAGCATAGATGGGGTGTTGGCCTTAACTTTTTCAATGCTAAAGTCAAAACTCACAGGGAATGGAAATGTGAAGAAAATGGTAGAGTTTCAGGGTTTTTTACCCAAACCTTCGGATGGAGGTGAACTAGTGCTTATATCGAGGTTGCTCTTGGAGTTCAAATCTTCTGTCTCATCAATTATGCTCCACTTCATACTCCATCAATAAAATTTGGACAGCTAGCCTCTCTCATTAAATGAAATAACACTGACTTTAATACTCACGTTACTAAAACATTAACATTAAAATTCCTTTCTTTCTTTTTTTCTTTTTTTTTCTTCCGTAGCTTTATTTCTTCTCTGTTCCGGCTTTTGGTTTTTTTTTTTTTTTTTTTTTTCTCCATGTGGTTTGTCTCTTGCCGCAGCTTTTGGGATTGATTTGGACTCTTCCCCTATTTTGTCTCATTGTAATCCTTTCTCCCACAGTCAAAACTAGGCTTTTGCTTTTGTTTTTATATGCCGCTGAGGTCCTTTTCTCCTATAGGTGCAGATTTGTTTCAACTTTTGAGAGGCTCCTACTGCAACAAGCAACCTACAAGGCTTGTATGTATTGTTTAGTCACAAAGTAAGTCCTCTTCTTTTGGTTTAATGTAAATAAATTTCTTTTTTTAATTTATTTTAGGATTTATAACAACTTTCTTATACTTGTGTGAGTTTGTGTCTAATGTGTGTGTGTATATATATATATATATATATATATGTTGTTTATTAAAAAAAATAACTATGTTGTTTTTGTTTTGTGGAAACCAATAGAAGTAGATGAACACTTGAAGATGAAGTGAGAATGTGTCTGTAACTGGGGCGAAGTGAGGATGAAGATGAACACTTGAGACGTCAACCACATAGAGAAGAGAAAAAAAAAGAAACCTTGAAAGCCTTGAAGGTTGCTTGTTTCAGCAGAAGTCTCTCAAAAGTTGAAACAAATCTCACCGGACAAAAGGAACCTCTGTGGCATACAAAAACAAAAGCAAAAGCCGAAAACACTTTGGGAGAAAGGAATATGTGCCCGTTTGGTTCGGCTTTTTGAGCCCAAAATGCGCGTTTTGAAAAAAGCTCAACCAATTTTTGCGTTTGGTAAACTCAAAACGCAACTTTTTTATAAAAGTTGCGTTTTGAGCATTGAGAAAAAACCGAGGAGAAACGCGGAAGGATTATGGACCCTTAGGGGTCCATAAATGAAAACGCGCATAGCGCGTTTTGTATATTACCGTTGCAAATCCGAAAATTACCGAAATACCCATCAGTCTCTCACGCCCTCATCTCTCATCTGTGTCTTTTTCCTTCGTCTTCTTCCTCTTCATCTTCCTCTGCTTCTTCACCAGTCTACCCCCACAATCAACAAAACCCATTTCACCTTTGATATTCCGAACACAAAATCAACAAAACCAAACCAAAAATAACTCAAAATCAACACAAAAACAACTTAAAATAAACTCAAATCCGGAAAACCCATCCCAAACCCAACTCAAAATCAACCCAAAATCCATAGAAAAAAAAAACCCAAAATCCCAAAATCCTTATGTTTCAATCATCTTCATCTTCATCTTCGTCATCATCATCATCATCATCTTCTTCTCTGGAGTGTGAAAAAAAAAGAATAAAGGATGAGTTCTGGCGTTGGTTCCGATGGTTCCGATGTGTTCCGATTTGAAGTGCTAAGAGGAAAAAAAAGAAAAAAAAAGAAGAAGAAGCAGAGCTATGTTCTGGACCGAAGTGCTAAGAGGAAAAAAGAAAAAGAAAAGAAGAAGAAGCAGAGCTGTGTTCTGGACCGAAGTGCTAAGAGGCAAAAAAGAAAAAAGAAAAGAAAGAGAGCTGGGAATGTTCTGGACTGAAGATGGTAGAGGAAAGAAGGAAAAAGGAAAAGAAAAGAGTGTGGTTACGTGGGTGGATGAGAAAAAAAGAGGAGAAAAAAAAAAGGAAGTAGAGCCACGTGTGTGGAGAGAAAAAAAAGGGAGAAAAAGAAATTATATCATAATATTTTCACAATATTTTTACAATAAATTTTAAGGTAGGCTATTATTAGCTAATATTGGTGAGAAAAAAATAATTTTTTTAGAAAGAGAAAAAAATAATTTTAATAGTATGTTAAAATTAAAATTACTATCAATTTTTATCACAATATTTTTACAATACTTTCACAATAAATCTTAAGTGGTAGATTATTATTAGCTAATATTGGTAAGAAAAAAATAATTTTTTTAGAAAGAGAAAAATTGATTTAAGTATGATGAAGTAATTGATTTAAGTATGAAACAAACTCACATAAAAAAAAAAAATTTTGAAATAAATTCCCTTATATATACATTGTCCTTTTTGGTCATTTACCCCTCAAAAAGCCACTTTTATCAGCTTTTACCAAACACTCAGCTTTTTCATTATGCACTCTTTAACAGTTTTTACCAAACACTCAGCTTTTTGAAACTCCACTTTTTACATTATGCACTTTTACAAAACTCCACTTTTTCATTATGCACTTTTTCTAAAAGCTGAACCAAACTCACCCATAATGAGACAATAGAGGGAAGAGTCCAAATCAAAAACAAAAGAAAAAAAGAGTTCTTGTTGACTCAAACCACATGGAGAAGAGAAAAAAAGAAAAACCAAAAGCCGGAACAGAGAAGAAATTAAAGTTGCGGAAGAAAAAAAAGGGGAAGAGTCCAAATCAATCCCAAAAGCTGTGGCAAGAGACAAACCACATGGAGAAGAGAAAAAAAAGAAACCAAAAGCCGGAACAGAGAAGAAATAAAGTTGCGGAAGACAAAAAAGAAAAAAAAAGAAAGGGATTTTAACGTTAACATTTCAGTAACATAAGTGTTAAAATGAGAGTTATCTCATTTAATGAGAGAGGTTAGTTGTCCAAATTTTATTGATGAAGTATAAAATAGAGCATAATTGATGAGACAGAAGATTTGGACTCGTTGCTCTTGCCCACTATCCCCAGCTCTCAGTCTAGAGTAGAAGGTCGTCCAATTTTCCTTATGCTGTGTGAACTGACACATTGACAAGTTGGTGGAAGGTCGTTGTTCTTGACTTATGCCAAGGACAACCATGATTGGAAGAGCTATTCCCATCAATAATAATATATAATTACATTCATTTGTTTATTGTTTAAGTGTGCATGAATTTATCCTTTATCTTTTTTGTGTAATAGGCCTGGCCATAACCGTATATGTTCCCAAAGGACAAAAGGTATTTGAAATTAAGTAGTTAATATGTTATCAAATCATAGGCTAGGAAGTAGAGAGCATGGGCTTGCCAAATTTAACGTATTACTCGTACTCTTTCTTTCCTTCTTTCTGTCTTATTATTATTATTTAAGTTCTTAAGGGAACTATTAGTATTTTTTTTAGTAAACTAAAAATTTTTTTTATAGGATTTTAGTAAACTAGAATTATTAGTAAATCACGCGAACTTGGTTAGTTGGATCACATGAAATGAAAGTCATTTTTTTAGTTAGTTAATGACATGTCATTTTCATATCCTTGTGTGAACATATCTTCTTATTATAAGATACTTTTTCAAATATAAAGGAATAAAAAAAAAAATTGAGCATTTGGCCTATCAACCTTGGAAATTTGTTTATAAATTCCACAAAATAAAATGATTATGCTAGTCCACAAAATAAAATAATAATAAAAAAGACTAATAAAAATAGGCCATGTGGGATTGATCCAACTTCTAACGGGTTGGGAATAAATTTAAAATGAATAAACATGTATAAAGGTTTTTTTTTTTAATTTTTTAATTTTTTTTAGAGAGAATTTCAATTAATGGCTTTTGCTCCTGATGATAACTCTATCATTAGACCAAGACACCAATCGGTTTTTGGTATAAGCGAGGATTGAACCTCAGATCTCTTATTCTACCATAAAAAATTTTACCAATTGAACTAACTGGAACCCACTATAAAGTCAAATATTATAAATTATAATCCAAACCAATTTTTTCCCACCCAACCCTGGTCTAATCATCATTGTTTTTTCATAATTAAGAAAATATATAAAAACTTAAAGAAGCAATAGGTAGACAAAGACTACCGTCTTCCAATATATCAAAAGCAACAAAACTAAAACTAAAAGTAGAAGGAAAAATATTGTTTCACACTCATTCACATCTATCATTTTACATATATAACTACAATTGATGTGAGAATGTTCACGTTATAAAAATATCCACATTTTAACACATAAAAGTGGATGTGAAAAAAAGAAATGTAAAATAATCAATGTTTGAGAATCAAAATCTAAAATAGAAATATAGGGTGTCTCCGACAAAACAAAGTTCTCGACCACTGTTTACAGAGTTCACCCTAGGGTTTGGAATCATACATATGAGGATTCAAGCTAGGATGAGCGGTAAGTAGAAGTGATCAGAAGGGAAACCAGCTCCTAGGTCTAGTCATATCATTTTCTGTTATCAACGTTTGCATACAAAGGCCTTGCACATCAGAGAACCTTGCATTTTGGCCAGTTTTGCTTAATTTTACCAATCAAAACTTTAGGCGCGGCATGTGATAGGATTCGAATCACACAAATTTTGCCAAATTTTTGTTTTTTGTTTTTTGTTTTTTTTTTTTTTTCATTTTATATTTATAAGTTTTACTGCATGAATTAACTAAATTAATAACTTTTGTGACACAATTTTTTATAATTTTTTTTCGTGATTATTGAGATAAGAGATTAGTACAATGTAAAAATGTAATAAAAGTGATTTTATACTAATCACGGCATGTCACTAAGTTGAGAAATAAGTTAAGCATGCAAAGAAAGTTATCCTCTTGATTATTGCTGGGGTTTACAGCAGTTAAAGCTTTTTATTTTTTATTTTTTTTTAGAGTTTCAACATATAGTCTCTGTTTCTGATGATAGATCTTTATCACTGGATTAAGACATGTAAGCCATTCAACAACATTATTTGAGTAGAGGTCAGTTTTGGTAGGCTTGAAATTTCAAATGAACTGACTTCTTGGCTTGATCACCACGCCCAGTAGAATAAACAGACAGAGTGTCCACTTCTTTGCTATAAATTCATCATCCTAACATCACCAATCCACCACATTTCAAGAGAGCTTACTGTTAATCTTATTGGTGTCTGATTGTAGCGGCCACATAACATATAAGCTATGAATATCAGACAGGCTGCAATTATATTCTCATCTCTTCCACTTTTGGGCTGTGTTATGGGTACCCTTTTTCACCTCTTTTCTACTTCTCTAACAGAAACAGACCCTTCTATAGGGGAAAACAACCAGTCAAAAGAGGAGGAAAATGATTTTGCTACCACAAGTAACACAGCTTCCCAGAAGCATTTTCAGCAACTTCAACACATACGTGGAGCTTAAACGAGTTACACATGTAAAACCAATCCCTCAACTGGGTTGCAACTGAGTTACTGTAAGCAGTTAATTCTCTAGCGTGTGTAATTTTAGGTAGCCTGCAAGTTTGATTAGATTTTTGTTCTTATTAGTCGGGTCTAATTCTGAGTTTCGCATAAAAGAGTTTTGGCTTTAAGTTTGCTATGTTCATGTGCTGAGTTTTAAACTATGTATCTAAGTTGTAAAGCTATCCAACAAGCTTTTCCTCGTTTATTTCCTGTTGGGTTTTGTTCACCAAGTCTGAATTCATTGCTAGTTTATGGCCATTTCTGCAGGGTTGAGACTCTTGATTGTTAAAGGTTAAATATCACTGTCATTTCCTTTTATATGAGGTACTGTGACTACCGTCAACGCAGCTTAGTGAGCCATTTTGACTCACTGGTTTGCGGTAACTTTTTCAATTGTAAGTTCTCAACTTGTTAGCTGATTTTGATGCTTGATTTATCAGTTTAAATCAGGGTTCCATTAGTTGGATTTGGGGAGGATGAGATCCACACATGGACTAATGACTAATGTTGGAAATTAAGTCAATTAATCCTGCCAAATTTCTAGGTTTCTTCTGATCAGTCCATATGTTGTAAAGAGATTGAACCGGGATTTTAAATTTGGAGGGGTCAAACTATGAATAAAAAACCTTTCCTTATAAAACAATTTCCTATAACCAAAATAAGTGAATTAAATGGGAAAAAAAGCACAAAAACAAAAACAAAGGATAATTTTCTAATCTCAAAATCTAAGCATTTTGTAGCTATTTTGATATTCTTAAAATGTCTTATTGTATTTTTATAGGTAGCACAATTTTTTTTATACATAAGAGTCTTGTTTTTTTTTTTTTTTTTTTTTTTTTTTTTTTTTTTTTTTTTAATTATAAAAAGAAGAATAATATAAGAAATAATTTCAACTTTTGGAAAGTTTCATGTTATGCATAGCGGAATCTCTAATACAGTAATACCACTTGTGCAATAGTGCTTAGGGATTTGTATAAATTATAATTAAAGCAAATAAATCAACAACCACTCAAACTGAGAACACAATAATTTTCATGGTTTGACAAACATCCTTCATTTACGGAGAGATGTCAAATCCACTATACTCAATAAGTATTACAACGCTGAACCTATGTTACACAGCTATCATCATGCGTATCCTTTCAACCCCAAAAGAACTAACACATTACTCTTCTTCTAAGAATCTTTTTCTCCATCAAGAGATATTCTTTTTCTAAGACTCTACTACACAAACCTTTATTGTACTATCTATATATAAGCCAAGTCCTATGTTGGGCTAACAAGAAATATTAATTACTTCTTTGACGAGGAATACATAATTTCTTTGACAAAGAATAGAGTTTCCTTCACACAAAGAAAACCCCAAAAGAGTGATCAGTTCACCCTTCCTTCCCCACACACTCTCACACACAAAACTAAAAAAAAATCTAAATCTAAATCTAAATGGTTAATCAAATCCAATTAGGAATTTGAGACAGTTTTCAACTTTTCAATTATTTGGAGACAGTCCAAATATGAAAGCACATATGTTGTTGAAAGATGGATGGAAGAATCATTAAATTTATTTGTACCATAGATACTATCTGCACTATCATATAAAAGAAAGCAGGGTTCTTTTGCATTCCTTTATTACTTCCACTTGCAGCCAATAAGAGCACAATGACTGAGTCTTGCAATTACAAAATGCAGTTGTCAAATACTCCTATGCTGAAAGGAATCGTTTTATTTTTTAAAAACTAGCTCAATAATTTACTTTTTAATTGATGGCTTTGTGTAGAAGGAAGTCAACATGCCAAAAAAATGGCTGATTCTTGATCTTCCTTGGCTGGTGCTTAGCTCTTGATCAGAAGTTAACAGCCCTTTAAATTCTAGTTACAGCCTTAGTTTACTTTAACTATGTTTATCCTAATACTGAAATTGTCCTGACCTTATGACTCAATCTGGATGGATACGCTCAAGAACTCATGATACTACTACAAGTCAAAAGTGCAGAACAAAGATCCAATATTGACTCTTTTGGAGATGAAATGACACAATGTTATGGAGGGGAAGATTTTGAACTATATAAGTGGAGTTTCTGTGACATTCTAACCTAAAGGAAAATTTTGTCTACAATTCGAAAAAGCCAAATCTCTAAGAAACTTTAATGGCCTGTTTAGATAGAGGGGAGGGAGGAGGAGCAAAGGGAGTAGAGTATTGTTGGCTGAAAACTAGGCTAATTTCCAGCCAACTCTACTCTACTCCTCCTCCCTCTCTCTCAATCCAAATGGACTATAAAAGAATTTTCACACCAAATACCATCCCCCCGGCCTTCCCCCTCCTCCCTCCTAAGGAAAAAAAAAAGACATTGTCTTGCCTACAATGACATAAACCTCTGACTCAGGCTCCTCATGCAGCTGCAAGCGGCTGTGTAAATATATTGTATCCTTCAAATTCAAACCTCATAGGAATAGGATAGAGCTCAAGGTGAACTCTCAAAAGTAAGGAAGCTCAATTCTTCTTGGACTTGAAAGGCACAGGTCACCAAAAACTGGATTAAAACCTTATCAAGGTTTACTTGGTCTTTTTAATTTGTACTTTGTGATTATCCTTGAGTTCCCTAACTAAAAGAATATAAGTTGATATTGACCTATCTCCACTCAATTAGGAGAGAGCAGATTAAGCATAAGAGCAACTGCATATTTATCAGCTCATCAATGTCACTAGGCTCTTAAACTTCCCCTCTTTGCTTGTTAACATAAAGGATTCACTAGAGGCTGTTAACAGGTTAAAACTTTGGCTACTTAGGCAACATTTTAATTTAAGTATGATAACATACTAAGGAAAGGAGTCTATATCGCAACCTGCTAATAAATAGCGAATTTCAACTTATTTATAAACAATGTAAAATCACTTTTGAAGTACCCCATTGTAAAACAAATACATATGATGCAGATATTTTTGCTACTTCTATAATGCAGACGTGAAAATGCTGACTATGTAGAAGATAAGATTGCATAAAAGATGATACAAAAACTATACATAATTATATTGTTTAAAAAACCCAAAAATGTTACTGTGTTTCACTAACTAAATACAGCTTCTGCCCATCACCAATCATGTCTACATCAAGAATTTTACCTGCATCTTCTGATAATATACAAGATACACTTGGAGTTTGTAGCTGCTCTGCTGCTGTTTGGATAAGTTCTTTAATGGTATGTGGGACCCACAACATGATTCCATGCCTTCTATTTTCTTTGGGATCCCACGGGTGGAAAGGGAACACGGTACATTTTTTTCGGTGCAATTTATCTGCAAAATAGAAACAGAAGTTCAGTAATTTAATTTTAATACCCATTGTTTCCCCTAGACTATAACTATGGAAATTTGATTTGTTTTATACAGGATTTTTTACAACCATCTTATATGATATGGAAAGTGTAAATAGACAATGTTGGTGATGGTAATTGTGTTGGAGAAGTTCAGCTTTTCACTGCCTAAAATATGGTTTATAAATTAGTATACAAGGTAAAGTTTAATGAATCATTAAAAATTTAACAAAGGAGAGAATCTTGGGTCACTGCTCTCACATCCCATGTGAGTTTCGCTAGATAGAAACCTGTTGAACAATCCAAAACCCAAAAATATTTTGACTAGAACCAAAAGAAGTATAACATAGCATCACATCACATCATAAAACAAGGAGGTTATTATGTAATTCAGCAAATCATTACAATATATGTTAGCCACAATGATACCCATGTTCTTGTTGGAAGCAAAGTTATCAATCCCAATCTACTAAATATTCAGGCTTGTAGTTGTATGTTGGAACAAAAAAATTAGCTACCAACGTATTCTGGCATACAATTTTGAGGTTGTCACTAGGCACACACACACATTCAGATTTAAATCTATATGTTAATTAACACAAACATATTTATTTCAATAATCATATTACTACATATAGAAAAAAAAAATTATAGCACATCTATATTAACTCTCCAAATATATATTTGTTATAGTTAATTATATACTTAAATTAAGTTAGAGTGGAATTTCTATCATGTATCAAAAAGAAAAAGTAAACTATATCAATTAGATACTAAAAAATTCCTAAATAACATCCGTCTTCCAAGGAGACAAGCAATTAGATTAAACAAAATCCAATTTCATTCCAATTTTTGGGAAAGAATATATTAATGCACACACAAAATTAATGTTTATCTGATTTCACATTAAAATAATCATTTTAATTCTTTAGGGTAAGCATTGAAAAAATTCCTGTGAACTTAAATCATTAAAAAAAAAAAATTATCCTTCAATTCTCTAAAGTTCAAACACTAAAAAGTTTAGGTTTTCACATTTGGTAAGGCTTACTTTGAAAAAATAAAAGTAATCCTTTAAAGTTCAACCAAATTCGTTAAATAAATTCTTACAGGCCAAAACACAAGTATTGGCCTAAAGAGATTAGCTTGTGAGCAAGATCGAATATAAGTACAAAATATTTCACAAAATGGAATGGAATTGATAACTTTGGCCAGAAGACAAATCACCCGTCTTCCAACTCCCACCTTTCCCTCCTCTAATTACAAAGTAATGGGTGAGGCCAGAGAGGTCTTGGGTTCTAATCCCATAGGGTGCAGGGTTAAAAAAAACTAATCCTCTAGGTTTTAATAAATTATTCTGGTCTATGAAGAGAGAAGAATATTCCACTTGCAAGTTCAGATCAAACATAAGAAAGAATAATGTTCAACAAAGTCTGCAAGAGACCATTGCAGAGCCCAAGTGCAGGTCCTATGCAGGTATTCTAAATATGCATAATGCCCCCTTTTGTCCAAATCAAACCTGATACTTTCCAACACAAAAGACTGCTTCACTCAACACTGTAATTTGTAAAGCAAGATCAGAGATCAGAATCAAGTTTAGTAAATTCTAATGCTTTGGAGTTTTTCTCAAGCTTTTATCTTCTTTCTATTCTATGAAGAAACCAAGTTGTTGACCTGCTTTCTGGATATTATAATCAGTTGGTTTCAAACTTTGGGAATAAAAAAAGCAAAACATAGATTTTTCCACTACCTGTGATTTCTTGAGAGCTACTGAAGGATTCAGATAACTGAGCTGACTTTGCATGTTCCAATAGCTTGATCAAATTCTTGTTCCCACACATTCTACCTTCATCAAGTGGGGTGCTTCCCCATCTGCAGAGGTCAAACGGACAGAAAATGATAGTTTTCAGAACAACAAAATAAACTGATTAATATGGATAAAAATAGTTCTCAATCTTTTTTCTTAATACAGGAAGGAAAGAGAAACAATGGCACAAAAACTAGGAAATGATGCAAACTGCAACATGAGTGATCTATTGAGTACTATTAATCAAAGTTTAAGACTATATATAGTTACCAATAGGTTACGTTTGATCAGATAATGAGGATGGGCTTCAAGATGCCACATCGAACAATATTGAGAAAGCAACCTAAACAAGTAATCACCTAGCAGCTCTACTTCCTTGAGAAAAAAAAAAAAAAAAAAAAAAAGCCAAGTTTTCTATCAATGAAGTCCACTTTTTTTGTCCGATTTCTCTTAATGAAGTCCACTTTTCAATGTGAAGACTACAGGTAAAAGGTGCAAATGGTACGGCAACAAACAGTTGAGACAAAATAAAAATATGACATTTGCAGTCTTGATCTCATGAATACACTTTAATACTTGAAGCATTTCATTGGATGATTCATTGCTTAATCATGTGAAGTTCCAAGAAAAATATAATGATTGGGACATGCAAAATTTGTACAATTATCTCATAACAGAAGATAAAAATTTTGTTTGAGGGAAAAAGGATCAATGGAACTTCTTCTTACATTATGAAAACAATCACAGTCAAATGACCTGCTCCATTAGGGTTAGGATCACATTAAATTCTCAATTAGAGTATCCCAAAGCTGCTACCTCCCCAAAGGTTCATCCATTTCTAGTTAGGCTTCTATAAGAACAGCAAGTAGGCTCAAACATTGAACTCATAGAAGTGGATGTATTCCTAAGGAAAAGAAAAATCATAAAGCAAGATTGATATTTGAGTTTTACCTGTCCTTTGAGAAAACACTAGCCCCGGCTTCTAAAAGCAATTGTGCCATCAAATATAATCCTTCAGAGGCAGCCACATGGAGTGGGGTTCGGTGATCATAGTCTCTGGAGTTTGGATCAATTCCATAGGATAAAATCCTTTTAAGAAAGTCTGAATCCCCCTTTGCAACAGCCGTACAAAGAAAACTACCAGGATTGTCAATCATTAAGGATGCCCCTTCTTTATAAAGTAAGGAAGCAATTTGATCATGCCCATTCTTGATGGCTTCAACTAAAGGCGTATTCCCAAAATTATCTATGCAAAACAAACAAATTCCATATATGATACCGTCACATGAGTAATAGATTTGCATAAAGCACACAAATATGACATTTCATCATACAGAATTTACCTCTAATATTGATTTTTACTCCTTCCTGAATAAGGAAAAGTGTGATATCTTCATGTCCTCTTGATGCTGCAAGATGCTGTTGAAAACAAAGGCTTCTCTCAGACAAACATTTCTTTCTTCTTCCCCGATATTTTATAATATATAGTTCTTAAATGGAAGGAGTAAACTACTAAAAACAAATTATATAGGAAAAATTTTCAACATAAGTTGTACCTGCCACCAACATGATTCCACTTATCTATCCTAGACATAAACCACCTGGTTTATGCTCACAGCAATAAGATTTCAGTGCAGTTCTCCCGTTGCAAACATGCATAAATTATCTCCTCCCCACACCACCCCCCCCCACAAACACATACTAATATGTGTGTACGTGTGCATATTCACATACATAACTATCATCAGCATGCTCCCTAATAGAAAAAGAGAAGGGGACGGTGCACTCACCATTTCTTAACTTATGAGGGAACCTAAATATTACAACTTTTTTTCAAATTACAAAATCAGATAAGACACAATTTCAGATAGATGAGATTACTTATGAGGCTGCCTAAATCATTAAATCACGGAGAGCTGTTGCAATTAAGTATTGCAGAAGGATATCATTGTTCTTCAATTAAAAAGCGAAATAGCTTCACTTAATATGAAAACTCTAGGACATGCCTTACAGCTAATTTATTCTTCATGCTTACACAATCCTCAGGAAAGGTTGCTATAATATGGAAACTCTGGGATTTCAAGAATTGATGATAAGGTTAAGGCTTCTACCATGAGTGGGCATTATTGCAACTTGTAAAAACAAAAACAATAGTTCCATCATGGGTCCAACATTAAAATACAGTTAATCAGAACTCATATGGAGGCACAGAAATATCAGCTTTCAAGATTTAACAACACATAAATGCTAACTCTAGAGAAATGCCACAAACTCAAGACTTGCTTTTGGGCTAAGGAATTTTCAACAGCTGGAGAAGTTATATGTTTTCTAAACACAGATCCACTAAACCAATCTGGCTGACAGTGTTTACCAATTGATGACTATAGCTAGAGATACTTTGCTTTGAAACCAAGAACAAGAAGTTGGTTAGATTGTTGACAACAATAGGAGGAAGGGGGATGAGATTGGATTTGCATGGATTAAGTGATGATATTGCAATGAAGTTTACTGGAGGTAAGCAGGTCGTGCAAACTCAAAAGAATAAAGGTATTGGGATTTTTTTTTTCCCATTCCTAATCAAGATAATAATTGGAGTTTTCCTTGGTCCTATTTCCTGATAAGTTGAAGAAGAGGATCTACGCAACTGAAGCATTGAGACTAACTTCATCCAGAGAGCCCATAAAGCTTGTAAATCAGAGAATCCACCAGAGGGAATGGAAGAGGTGGCTCTGGAAGGGAGATAAGAGGTAGCAAGGGCAGATTATACATGTGTTTAGCTACTGGATATGAAGTAGAATTGCTTATAAACTAAAAGCTACACTTTTTGGGAGACTAAAAGTTGCTAAGGGAGAAGAAAACATCATCATTGCAACTGATTCTCTGATTCTATTATTGCCAATGACATAATGAAAAACTTGAAAATATCCCTTGAAAATTGAAAGAAGTTCTGAAGAATATCATGCATCTGTCTCAGCAATTGTCAATTGAGATCATTAGTCTACAAAAATCTAGACAGAGAAACCAACTCTGTGAAAGATTTTTCTCTGCTTCCAGTAGAAATATATAGCAAGATATAGTTTTGATGCCTCTTGAGGTTCCTCGTTAATCACTTAATGAATGTCAAAGATGGCATTCCTTGAGGTTCCTCGTTAATCACTTAATGAATGTCAAAGATGGCATTCCAATTGTTGTTTGTCTTGTATCCAGGGAAAAAAAATGTAAAAACAAAAGTTCAGGGAGTCCTCAAAAAGGACAAAGCTTGCCTAGATCATTAGATTTAAAGTAGGAGACAGATTCCATCAAATGTGCCAGTATAATTGATAAAATAAAAAACTTAGAGATTAAGGGGGGGAAAGGAGTGAAAGACCAATTATTAGACAATTTTAAAACATGTATAAGCAGTTCCATACCAAGGGTGACCTTCCATCATAATCTGTCTTGTTGGGATCAGCTCCAGCGCGGATAAAACTCTTTAATTGGTACAAATCTCCAATATCAGCCACGCTATTCACCTTCAAAGCAAGCTCAGCTTCTTGTTTTCCAATATGAAATGTGATATCTGACTCCAATTGCTTAACTCGATTGGACTCTTTTCCCTGTACATTTTTTTATATAAAGTTTTAGCCATCTTATGGGCACATAGTTGAAAATTAATGTCAACCATATAAAGAATAAAAAACTGTTCAAGAATTTTGAAGAATGTCTTCAAAAGCATTTCTATATTATATTCAATTCTAAACTCTATTGCCACTGACAGAAATTTCAGGAACTAAAGTAAAAGCACAGACAGTAACAGAAATAAATCAAATAATTACCTCTAGAAGGTTGTTCAAGATTTTACGACCATCGTAAAAATATATATCTAGTACATTTGTAAAAGATTGTTTATCAAGCCGCAGAAGCCTGCATAGTTCACAAACCCTAACAGTATAGGGTTGAGGGATGTTGCAGAGAATAGAAATTTCTCCAAATGAGCTGTCAGGTTGTAGAAGTGAAACAGTCTCTTCTGATCCATCTTCGCATATACCTACCTCCTCCTGCAGAAGAATAGTTTTCTTAAATTTGTAAACATATGCATTTTGAGAACAACAGAATCCATATACTGATATTCTCAGCAAACAACATAATTGAAAATCACAATATAATGGGGAATTTTTTTTTAATATCTTTTTATATATACATCAGACTGAATCAAAAGGTATTAATGTACATTTGTAATATTCTAAGTATGGTGTGAGTTGAGTCAGCTGACAGCTTTGTGCATAGTTTGAATGTATAGAAACCAAAGAATAGAGGATTTATCTAAGAAACTTAAGTGGAACAAAAGGAAGAAAAAACAAAACCAGAATGTTAAACAAACTAATGATTGACAGCAATGACTACAGAACATGGAATCTTACCAGCACACCATGACAAACGAAATACAGTTGATCTACCACATTTCCCTGTTCCATTATCACTTCTCCTGGGAGAAAAAACTCCTCATGGAGTCTAATAACCTGCAAGATCAATCAAAAAAGTCTAACTTCATATATTCATAGAAGCCAAGGATTTCAGTACAACAAAGGAAATTCTCTCTTACAATTTATGTGATGTTACAGTGTTACACAACAACAGTTTAGGATCTTAAACTTTCACTGCCATTAATGTTACAAGTCAACTCAATTTGAAGTAGCCTTTCTAAGACCATATCTATGCTAGAGCACTACATTGACATCAGTGTCCTTGCATATCAAAATTTTGGGGGCTACTGAGAATTTATGACTTCGCACACACAATTCAAGTACAAACTGTGTCCAGGTCCTGCTTCAAAGCACCATGTACAATTTCCATGTCCATGCAAAATAGCGCAACAGAGTTTGAGTATTCCCAAACTAGAGAAGACCCTGAAGCAGCATATTTAATGATTTCCTAGCCTCTAAAGTTGATTCACATTATTAACGGAAAATAAAAGCCCATTATCAATGGCAAATGAAGTCCACAAACAAATTGAACTTTGTAAACTAAAAATCAAGTTTGGATCATGCATCACTTACAAAATTTTGTTATAAATTATATAATGGAAATAAAATAACTTACAATCTGGTTGATGAATTCTGAAGAGCATCCCTTAAAAAGAGGAACCTTTTCAACGTATGGCAAGTATAAAGTTTGGGAAATC
This sequence comes from Quercus lobata, assembly GCF_001633185.2. Taxonomy (NCBI): domain Eukaryota; kingdom Viridiplantae; phylum Streptophyta; class Magnoliopsida; order Fagales; family Fagaceae; genus Quercus; species Quercus lobata. Next base: position 59,600,526 of record NC_044905.1, on the reverse strand, counting down.
TGAAAAAGAAGATTCAACTCATCATGAATAGTTCAAAAGTTTTTTTACATAGCTAATTTAATTAACCAACTGATATGGAAGATAAGAGGCTCAAGGAAAAGAAAGCATGAACATGAAAGAAATCTTGAAATTAAGTTTTATATTGACATCAACTTAGTTTGAGACCTACGAAGACTACTCTAGATACTGCCAAATCTTACTATTATCTTTTTTTGCTTTACAAAGCTAGTGATTCCTTTAATTTTAGTTTTCTTGAGATCTATGCCTGGGGTATTTAGCAATGTCTAAATTTTCTGGACATGGGCTGTAATACCAGTTGATGGGTCCTATCATGGTCTTTCTATTAATTTAATTTGTTTATTTGTGGTCCTTATAATCTTTAGTTTGCCCTGATATTTTCAATATTATGGATCCAAGTCCAACAAGGATTAGAAGTAATTATCTCACTCTCTCTCTCTCTCTCTCCCCAATTATATAAATTGGTTTATACACACTCACTCATCACAAACACATATATACACTCATGCATGCATATATACATGTATACAGTTGATGCAACTCTTACTATTAGAGACAAGTTTAATAAGTAAATTTTAAGATATTATTCTTATTTTTGACTTAGCTCAAGGCATGTACAATATTCGTAAATGAAAGTCCAAGAAGTATATGAAGTTTTCCAAAATTAGAAGATTTATTATTCAAATCTTGTATACATATGAGAAGCATCAGATGTATATTGCGGAGTACAGTAATACAGCTCCCTTGAAAGTACCAGTGCAAGATAGTATGCAATTATTGAGAATATGATGGTCACACGAAAGATGCAGCTGCAAGTCAAAAAACTCATTTAACTAATGTATTACGTAGACAAATCCATCAAAATAGTGTCCTGGGTAAACATAGAGGACTGAAACCATAAGCCAAAAAAAGAACAATAAACAATAAGAATTTTGAAACATTCTGAGAGGAAAGCATGTAATTTCACTAAGCTGATCAGTAGATGGAATCACTAGATGCTTCTTCTGGTTTTAATCATCAAAATTGGTAAACGGAGGTTCAAAAAGCCTCTTTTTTCTACTTTACCTTAGCCCGAATAGACATGGGGATGTCCTGAAGGACAGCAGCCTCAGTGTAGCTACTCTCATGCTTCAAGCGCAAGTGACCTTTAATTTGATTACGGATGTCCTTTCCAAGTTTATTTCTGTTCATAAATTTGATGAAATCTGTCATTTTATCCCTGAACTTCTCTGTCTTTGAGCCTTTTACAATCAATGCTGTCATGTTACCAATCAAATAAGCACCAAGAACCATGTCAAAAGAGACATATATCATGATGAATATCATTTCCCTCATATTGACTGCATGTATATCTCCATAACCTGCAATAGACAAAGGCATTAATTTAAGTACACAGTGCGAAAACTTTCACATTCCAGATTTGTCTCAATTGTCAATGGAGGCAAGTATAAAATATTATTCAATACCATTGCAGAACATCAATCTGAGGATTACCAAATGTGCTTAAATCATCAAATTGTACAAATTATAGCCAGTAAAAAAGTTACTTGACAACGTATTAGAAAAGAGAAATTTAAGAATATATATGTGTGTGTGTCTGTGGTGTAAAGAAAATTAGGAACAAAATCAGTGTGTCTGTGTGACATGCCTATAGCATTGAGAACAGGTTGGTTTTTCGGGTGGGTTTTTATGATACTTTACAAGTGTATTTCAAAGAGTCAAAGATCATTTTACTAGCTTCCAACCTACAGCAACCTTCATTCAAAGCATGGGAGGACTGTAAGCATGGTATGACACACTTAACATGAGACAATTTGTTTTTATTTTTATTTTTTATATTTGATTGGTAAGTTACACATGCACTCAATAGGTCTAAAACCCACTTCATGAAACAAATTGTTCGTTACATATGTATGGCCAAAATAAAATTGTTCCTTTAATGGAATTTTTTTATTATAAAAAAAGGGTACAAGCTAAGTGAAAAAAAAAGTGCAGAAAAAATTTTAGGTAAGTGAAAAATTTAGTGACAAAACATGAAGGTATCTCATGCATATGATTCTTAAGTCATGTATCACATGAAGGTATCTTATGCATCCAGCATATGTATCATCCCTCTCATAACATGTAGATCCAATAATTGTGTAGACCCATATGTGAGAGATAATGCATATGCTGGATACATAAAATAATTGTTGGTGCATCACAATAATGAACATCACAAAACCATAATACTTCTAGTTATAACTAGTGATATTAAAGTAATTTAGAGGGGGGAGAGAAACTTACCAACAGTAGCCATGGTAACAATGGCGAAATATAAAGATGTTATGTAGCGCTTCCAAATACCAATCTCTCTAAACTGTGAATAACTATAGTCACCCAATTTTAAACTTCCAATCCATGTGTAACCCTCTTGAGAAGGAGGAAGAGTTGTAGCCAAATAGTAAAAGATGCATGCCGCTGTATGTGTGCAATAGAGTTCGACAGCAAGAAGTTTCACAATCCTGGTAAACATGTAATTGATACGTATATCCTTCTCCATACTTTGAAAAAACTTAGTGACTTTGCGGACCCGACTTAATCTGATCCATAGAAGGTACCTCACTCCCTCTTTTCTTCCACAACCCTGTTCAGAACATATTTCTCAAAATGGTAACAGAGAGCAACTTAAAAATCATATTACCAGGAAACTTTTACAACTTCCAGATATCTTAGTATATGACTATATGCTCCAAACTTTATTAAATAACAGACCCTACTCTCCATTATGTATTTCATAGGTGTCTCTGATTCTTATCTGAGAGACTATCAATGGGAGTATAAAAAAATGTCTCACTAAAATGATTTGATGAGGAAGTCACAAAAAGCTCAAATCCCAGCAAACCATGGTTCCAAGATCCCATACCCCTTTGTGCAAGAAAACATTGCATCTAACTAGATTCGTGCCTTGTTTTTTTAATGGACAGCTAATGTAATGCATATAAGAAAACAAGATGCATTACAATAGGTGGCATAATAAGAAGACATTGTCAAATTTACAAATGAGTTCATTACTTGAAATCCAACATACAAAAAATGTATTTAGAACAAAAATATATATATAAATGGAAATTCTCATCTAAGTGCTATTGCCATTAACAGAACGGACACATCACATACAAATGCTCTCAAATATTAGGATCTTCATGCTTAAAGGATTATGAGAATACTCTAAATTCTCCAATGGTCCTTCCAAAATACAAATCCTAAATACAATTTAAAGTAGAAGATGAGAAAGTGAAATAAAATAAAAGGTAACTTGAGAAAATGGAAAACAAAACAATCTCTTGTATTCCTTCAAGATATTAAAAGCAAGAAAAACTAGTGTTAAGCAATGTATACTTTAAAAAAGTGATACCTTGTAGATAATATCCCAAGGCATACAAGCAAGAAGATCAATGATAAAATTAGATTTCAAGTACCTGCAGCCAAGAATTAAAAAAAAAACAAAACAAAAAAAGAGAGAGGGTGAGGGCGAGGGGGAAGGAAAGATGAATCAGCAATTTAACGGAAGCAAAATGTATACCGTATTAGAAATTCTAAACATGACCAGCATATAGTTCCATCTAAGACATATTTGGATTTCCTCTAAATTAATTGAACAATTCACATCGGTTTTGCTTCAATTGTAACAAAAGATTCCCTTTTTGCATGGAAAAGACCCTAGTCAATTTTTAAATCCGCGTAGCAAACTTCACATTTAACAAACCACCATACAACAAATGGAATGAAAATAAACCTGAGTGCAATGGGGGTACGCTTATAGATCATTCTGTACGTCTGGCTGTCTCTGTAAGCCAAAAAGAAATGCAAAAGAATGTCGATAAGGAAAACAATCTGGCCAATAATGTCCACCACAAAGAGGTTGCCAGGCAATCCCCGGAAGAAGCCGAACTCGAAGGGTGTGAAGAAGGAGGAGTACAACGCCCACATTAATATGAACTTCGTCCATGCACGATACCACCTGCATGCATGCATACATTTGCCTTCCAAATTAATTTCAATCTTATTTCTTTCTATCTCCAAACAGATATGTAGTAGTCAATTAGTTTATACCCTGCAACACTCACTACTATGAGTTCAACTATTAATTAAGCACAAAGGGAAATAACCCTTTTTTTTTTTTTTTAGAGTCCGAATTTGGTAAGGATAAGACCCATATTTTATATTATCCAATAGGAGATTGTCACATTAATTTTTCACTTAAAATTCAATAAATCCTATCACACCTAATAACATCTCAATAAACTCCCTATTGGGTTAGATTTTCAGATGAGTATTGGGTTATATCTATTTTTTAATGTGTGATATGATGATATGCATGTTGAGATTGGAAGGTATAAAACTTGAGTTTTACACATCCTTCTAGGATTTAATCTTTTTTGAAAATGCCAAAATTGAAAAGGCTGCCATTAAAGAAGCCATCCCTTTTCCTTGTAACTTTGTAAGCATTATTATTATTATTATTATTATTATTGATGAACTTTGTAAGCATTATTGATAGTGACATTACTAGAGAAAACATATTTACTTTGACTAGCTTGAGTGTGAAATTTTTTGTTATCATGGCCTATAGAAACAAGATGGAAATATTGCAATTTAAGACTTTGATAAACACTATACAGGAAATTTAGGGGTAAGAATTAAAGTCTATATTTTACCCCGTTTCTCCATCATGGTGTGTTGTCTCAATTTACTTGGGGAGAAAGACAAATAAAAAAATTAAAAAAATAATAAAAAAAAAAAAAAATAAAAGCAGCCTGTGGGTAGTGGACCAGTGGCCAGATGGGATTTATAATGGCCAATTGACCCAGATATATATATATATATATATATATATATTTTTTTTTTTTTTTTGAGAAAATGACCCAGATATATTTAATTAGATTAACATAACCCAAAAAAAACTCTCTTAATAAGAGTTAGAATTTGAAAATTTCTTAGGGGAAAAAGGAAAATAGTGACTAAAAGATCAGCGTCTAACTTATCTTAAAGATCAGAATATTTCTTGTGGTAAGAAGGAGTAAGAATATATATTTATACAAGTGTTTAAACTAGGTTTTTTTTTTTTTTTTTTTTTTGACCAGTCTCTCAACCTTTTTTTTTTTTCGGTTTTTGAGAAAAAAGTAAGTACCAACTAGTTAGAGGTTAGACTATTTCTTTTAAAATACGCTTGAGACGTAACACTTATATAAGTCTGATCCATTCTTTGTCTTATATTTGTTTCATCCAAATAAGAAAAAATTAAATGAACAGTACTATTTTAGCATTCATTTTTTATATTTTAGTATAAATTCCTTCTAAGTGTGCGTTTGGTATGATTAATTTTGTCAACTTATTTTACTATTCAACTTATTTTTGCTACTATTCATGGGTCTCATTGCACTTTTTGATAATATTCATGGGTCTTATTGTACTATTTCAACTAATTTTTACCTTTATCTACAATACTTTTAGCAAAAAGTTTTCTACTTCAACAAAATAAAAAGATCTCAAACAAATCCTAAATGAGATTGAGACAGATAGGTTGGTTTTAATATATAAATATAAATATATATATATATATATATATATAGAGGATCCTAATTTAATACTATATATATTAGGAAAATCTTATCTTAAAGATCAGAATATTTCTTGTGGCAAGAGGGAGTAAGAATATATATTTATATAAGTGTTTAAACTAGGTTTTTTTTTTTTTTTTTTTTTTTTTTTTTCGGTTTTTGAGAAAAAAAGTAACGACTAGTTAGAGGTTAGACTATTTCTTTTAAAATAAGCTTGAGACGTAACACTTATATAAGTCTGATCCATTCTTTGTCTTATATTTGTTTCATCCAAATAAGAAAAAATTAAATGAACAGTACTATTTTAGCATTCATTTTTTATATTTTAGTATAAATTCCTTCTAAGTTTGCGTTTGGCATGATTAATTTTGTCAACTTATTTTACTATTCAGCTTATTTTTGCTATTATTCATAGGTCTCATTGTACTTTTTGATAATATTCATGGGTCTTATTGTACTATTTCAACTAACTTTTACCTTTATCTATAATACTTTTAGCAAAAAGTTTTCTGCTTTAACAAAATAAAAGGATCCCAAACAAACCCTAAATGAGAGAGAGACAGATAGGTTGGTTTTAATATATATATATATATATATATATAGCTTCCTAATTTAATACTATAAATATTAGGAAAATCTTATTTTCATTGAGTCTGATTTGAGTCATGATATAATGTTTTTATCCTCTTTTTAATAAAGTTATGGTATTCATATATTTTTTTTTTTTAAAAACTATAAATAATTACATCAAACAGGTTCATATCTTATTGAAAGACTTTACACTACAAAGCTGAGATCTCAATTGTCTCATATTATTCACCACCGCATACCATTAGTGTGATGGTCATTTCACAAGTATTAAGTGTTTGTGGGATGTAAGGAGAAAGGGTCAGAGTTCAAGTTTTCAAGAGAAAGATTCACACAAATATATACTTTGATTATGTTAGAGTAAAATTTTCATATTGTAAAAAAAAAAAAAAAAAATGGTCTCATATTATTCACCCTTAACTTCACTTTTTCTTCATTTTTTTTTAATTTATATATTTTTCCTTAAAGATTATTCTTATAGCATGTGCCTTTATGTCAGTAGTATATGTCGGCTCAATAGATTCGGAGGCTTCCGTTTCTCAAAAAAAAAAAAAAAAGATTCGGAGGCTTCCTTGTTCTGCTAAAAAGATTTTAATGCTCTCATCAGGAAAAAAAAAAATATATATATATATATATATATATTGCTGTTAATTTTAACTAGTTTATTTAATTAATATAGTTTCTTAATGTAAAATAAGGAATTTAAATTCAAATCTCACCTATGAATTCTAGTTTTTTTTTTTTGTTTTTTTTTAGAGAACCTATGAATTCTAGTTGGCTCAACTATGAAAGTCTTTTATTCTCAAACAAAATATTTAAGGTTCAATCTTTGCATATACCAAAACTAATTTACTTATTTTTCTGATGATAAAGGCCTCCTTGTTTTGCTTAAAAAAAATTATATAAGAAAAAAGTACTAAAAAGATTTTAATGTCTCTTTTGTTGAAAAAAAAAAAAAAAAAAAAAAAAAAAACAATGTCCATGACTTTTATATACCATATTTCATATTTATATATATTTTTTTCATGTCTACTGTAGTGTGTAATTTATTAACTAGCCTTTTTTTTTTTGGTCCATCTGTATACAACTTTTCTATATTTATCTTATTATAATTAGCGTTGTAAATGAGTTGAATATTAAGAGTTCAAGATTTGTTTATTTAATCTTCTTATGAGCCCAAACCAAACTCATCTATCACCAAATAGATTACAAGTTAAAATTTAATTCATTTTCTTACTAAACAAGATCAAACTTGTTCAAAAACTACTTGATTAACTTATTCTTTCCTCACATTTAGTAAACACTACCAATAAAATTCTTTATCCCTTCATAAATATATGTTAATACTTAATAACTAAATTATAGTTAAAATTATAATCTAAAAAAAAAAAAAAAGATTCACTAACTTTGAATTGATAAAGTTATATATATATATATATATATAAAATTATACATACTCAAATTGAACTTTATTGAACATTATAAACATTAAAATTAACCCCAAAAAATAAATAAATAAATAAATAACTGTATAAGTTGGAAAACAGTGTGTAATTGGATTCTTATCCTATCACTTTGACCTTGTTAGTGTCTTTGATGTGGCACAGCATCATCATATATTAGCCAATAAATTAATTGAATCTTATCTAGCCTTTTCAACTTATCGTCATCCTATATTTTTGACCATCATTACAAGACCGATCTAAATTCAAATCCAAATTATTAACATTAATAATAAATAAATCAAGATGCTCTAAACGACAAACTAGCTATAGTAATTTCAATTTATACGATCAAATTTTTATACTATCCATGTATATGATATGAATATGATGCGATATAAGCTACATACATACGATACATACATACCGGTTATCAGGGTGGATGACGAGGCCGGTGGAGAGGTCTTTGATGCCGAGAAGGAGAGATTCGCGACTGAACTTGCGGAAATTGGAGGCGAGACCTAACTCGTTCGATATCAGATTGAAACGGCTTGCAACTGACGATTTGATCCGCTCACTCACCTCCTCATATTCGTACTCTTCTTCTTCTTCTTCTTTCTCACGCCCATTCGTGTCCTCAAGTACTACATGTCGCTCCTCTCCTTTCCTCACAGACATTATCGATTTATTTGTTTCTCTCCGATTCTAAATCAGGAGGAGAACGATGATGGTGAAGGATATTGTTGCATTTATATATATATTTGTATAATCTAACAACTACTTCAACCATTAAATAGGAGTGTACCAATTCCGACACTGTAACCAGAAACTTCGTTAGGCATCGAGACTTAACCGTTTGGGAATAGGATTCACGAGGAAAACGGTTTTGGATAACGATTTTCGAAAACGGCTTTTTTGATCGTTTTGGATTTTGGAAGGGAAGTAATATAGCCCACTCAGTTTTTCACGGAGATCCTGAGGTTCTAAATTATAACATCAAAGAAAAGAAAAGATAAGAAAAGTGACGAGAGGGATTGATTGTTAGCATCAGCTCTGTCTGAATTTATACGTAACAAAGGAAAGGAAGCGCAATATTACGTGTACACGTATTGTGAGGGCTCAGAATATTTAATATTTCTTTTTCTTTTTTTTTTAATTATATTTGTAATAGTTGGTGGTGGTGCTTGCTACTTAGTACTAATATATTTTTATAATCAATAATAAATGGAAAGAAAGAGATGTAAGCAGAGATTGAGAGAGATTTGTTGCATGAGACCTGCCTCTCATAGGCAGTGCCGGAGGCTGGTGCATGAGATACCAGCTCATTATTGAAAATGACTGTTGAGAGTGACTTTCCGGATAATTACACTTGAGGATCATCTTGATGCTAATATATCTATTTTAACTGGAGGAAAAAAAAACTTTTAATATTTCTAAATTTCAATATATTTTAACTAATTTTTTAAGTAATGTACTATATAAATTGGTACAAATTTTGCTATAATTATATTCTGCGTCACATTGTAATTAACTGCTTATCTTTTTTACCAATTGTGTCTTTTTTATGAACACTAAATTGTTTCATTTCATGTATTCTTAGAATTTTTCATATATTTGTGTAAAATGCTATGCTATATTGCTATATTAGTAGTCCTACTTTATTAATATGTTATTCTATTAATAATTGGATTGTGACGGCTTACGGCACCCTGATGCCTGCGAAACAACTGTACGGTTGTTGGAGGGACAAACGTGTATAATCAAGTGGAAATGCTTGTTGTTTCAATAAAATCAATGGAAATGCCTGTTGTTTTATAAAATACATATATGATGACTAATTCGAGGTTGCGTTAGATTTGGATCGTGAATTTGGGGGCTGCTGGATGCTGATTCAAACATTAAATATACAATCCAAATTGGTGATTCTATGTCCCGTATTTTTGCAGCATTGCCCTGGTGCCTCGTCACCCACTAGTTGCAATTGTCAGGCCATGTAAAACTTAACAATTAGGAAAGTTCTTCTAAAAAAAGAAAAAAATAATTAGGTAAGTGATCCTTTGACTAATGCTCTATTTGTTTCGATAATAATATTTTCTAGAAAACGAGTTATTTTTTAAAAATTATTTTCTATAAAATTATCTCATTTTTTAATGTTTGGTAGTAATTTCAAATGAGTTAAAAAAAAATCTCATAATTTTCCTTATTTAGTTTGCTGTGAAATAAAGTTGTTTTCCAAAAAAAATGAAGTGAAATTTTTTTAAAAAAAATAAGCCATATTTTTTATATTGACCAAAAATTGTTTTTCTTTTACTTATATTTTTTTATGCTACCAAACACTGAAAAACACGGAAAACTATCTTTACACAAGATTTTTCATTGAAACAAACGGAGCGAATAAGAGATGGAAAAACTTACACAAATCTATCGTTTCTATCCATAAAATAAATAAATTACAAAAATCTATTAATATGTTTAACTCCTCTCAAAAAAAAAAAAATGTTTCACATCGTTTATATATTCTAATTAACTCAATTGGTAAAGTCTCTTGTTATCGAATAAGAGATCTAGTTTGACCCTACTTACACCAAAAATCAATTGATGTCTTGGTTTAATAATGAAAAACAATCACAAAAAGCGGACTTCATAAACTGAAACTATCTCAAGAATATAAATATATATATATATATATATTTATTTATTTATTTATATAGTCCCTTTTTGTTTGGGACCCAAACAAATCCCTAGTTAGTTCATTTTCAATATTCTGTCATTCTAGTTTAGTTGAACTCCAACTTCTTGTATAATGCATCAAAACTCTTGAAATAATCCTAATTATTTCTCAAGATGGTAGAGCTCACAAATCACAATATCTCTTTGAACTTCTTTCTTTTCTTTTTTTAAGACAAATAACATTGCTTTCGGGTACTAATTTTACTAGGACCGTTTTGTCTGTGTTTTTTAATTTAAAATATAGCTAGTTGTCATGACAAAGCGATGAACCTTTTCAGCAATCCGTGTCATAATCCATCCACGAGGGCCTAATCTAAGTGGATGTCACCAACTTATCCCTTCCCATTTAACAATGTTAATACGAATAACATTCATTGATGGAAACTTCCACGTTGCACCAATTCGAAGCATTTCCTGGAAAAAGCAAGAGTATGAAACATGAGTTGGAGAAAATATTGACAAGGTCTTGCACAATTCCCCGATCCAGATTAAACTTTAAATTCCAGCATCAGCTGCCTTATTTTTGGGCTAACATTGTTAACGTGAAAGAATAAAGTTATGGGCACAGTATAATTTTATAACAAAATTTAGGTGACAAGCTGTTAATGTTAGATTAAAAAAAAAAAAAAAAAAAAAAACTGATGTCAGTTATGAGCCCAAAAAGGCAGCTGATGTCAAACTCTAATTTCGGAAATAAGCTGGGGACCTTTTACCAAGTCTACTAAAATAGTTGATGAAAGCTAGTAGGAATTTGTTATCTAGACTTTGTTTTGAAAATGTTTTTTCTGTAATTACTTTAACATGAAATTCAACTAAAAAATGGAAAATAAAGAGAATAGGATTAAAAAGCATTTTTCAGAAAAGACCATGAGACTCATCAATATTGTGATTACAATATGCGCTCTTTTTATTTAATATGTAATTCAATAGTTATAACAATTAGGTAAAGGGGATTTTAACTTGAATGTTTTTATTAGTGTTAGGACATATGTGAGTCATGTTAGGAACATATGTTAATGTAGAATTGGCTAATCTTTTGACAAAGTGCACTTTACTTGTAATTGGGTAGATCTAGGATGTATTTAATATTTCAAGAAATAAGGGATCAAGTTCAAGTGTTAAAACCATGCAAGTCTGTTCAAGAATCAAGTGAAGAAGTGTTGGATCTTAAAACTCAACAGCTAACTCGACAGCTAGTATCTATCGAGGTTTAAAAGGTTGTTTAAGTCCGATGCTCGACAGCTGCTCGATAGATAGGTTATCTGTCGAGATTTATAAAGATTAGTTTTTCAAATCTGATTTCACTCAAATTCACGTATAAATGTTTGGGCTTTCTTTTCTCACAACCCTAAACATATATAAGGATTGTTTTAAGGGTCATTACAGCTAATGCAACTCAATGCAAAAGTTTTTCACAAGCATATTGTGAACCAAAGACATATGCCCTAATTCATCTTTCTATTTAAGAAGTTGCTGTATTTGTATACCGTAGGATTTTGTAACCAAGGAGTTTCGTGATCTTTATCGTGTTGATGAACTAAAGAACTTTACAGCCAACATCTTTCTCAAGTTGGTGAGTAAGCCACGTACTGGATCCGCGCATCGAATTAGTTAGTCACGTACTGGGAGCCGTGCATTGAAAGGAGAAATTGTCACTACAGAATAAGTCCAATTGGATATTGAGGTAAAAGTTCAACTATAGGTAGGTATAAAGTACTTGAATACATTTACTTGTAACCGCTTGTTGTGATAATAGTAAATTCTTAGGAGTAGTGACTTTAAAATCACCCGGTGGGGTTTTTGCCGTGTAGGTTTTTCCCATTCATAAATAAATTACCATGTCTATTTATTTTCCGCTACATTTTAATTTAGTTGGTGATTTGTTTGTGTTACCACGCTTATTGCATGTAAATTGAATTAATTAATTAACTTGGCTAATTAATTGGTTAATTCATCACAAGGGATCAATACATTCTTGGTCTATCAAGTGGTATCAGAGCAGACACATTCTGATTAGGTTTTAATCTTTGCTGTGTGATCCATTTACCCCTATTTGTCATGGATAGAGGACAATCTCTCATTATACCTCCTTTATTTGATGGCACTAACTATGCATACTGAAAAGTACGTATGAGAGCTTTCTTGCAGTCATTAGATGAAAAGGAGTGGCAAGCTGTAGAGATAGGCTGGACCAAGCCAAAGGAAGTGCCAACCAATTAGGATGATGCTAAAATCAAGGTGGCAAATTTCAACAACAAGGCATTGAATGCGTTATTCAGTGCGGTCATAAATGAGAAGTTCAAGAAGATATCCTTTACGGAAACTATGAAGGAAGCATGGACCATCCTCTAGACAACCTATGAAGAAACTAAGGCTGTCAAGGATTCAAAATTTCAGAGGCTTACTACAAGCTTCGAAGAAATTAAGATGGAGGAGGATAAGTCATTTGATGAGTTCTATACCAAGCTCAAAGACATAGTGAACTCAGCCTTTAATCTTGGGGAAACTATTCTCGAACCCAAGCTTGTTAGAAAGATGATAAGATCTCTACCCAAGAGATTTCATGCCAAGATCACCGCGATTAAGGAATCAAAGGATATTGATAAAATTCCTTTAACAGAACTGGTTGGCAATTTACAAACCTATGAGTTGGGTTTGACAAGGATAGGGAAATCTAGTAAGGGAAAGAGCATGACATTGAAAATCAAGAGCAATGACACTGATGAGTCTTTAGATGATGAATATTCTAAGATGAAATCCTATATCACCAGACAATTCAAAAAGTTTATGAAGAATGCCAATGCTAAAGGATTTGATAAACACCGCAAGCAGTGCAGTTCGTCTCAGTTCAAGAACCAAGACAAAGGAAAGAATGATGCTAGGGATGGCGGTTAGTAGACTGTTCCTTCAGGACCAAAATGCTTTAGATGTTAAGGTTTCGGTCACATGAAATAAAAGTGCCCTACGTATCTCAAGACCATTGGGAAGAGCAAGGCAATTGTTGTTACTTTGAGCGACACCGAGCCTAAAGATAATTCAGACAATGAGGATGATGGAATCCTAAATGCCTTCACTGCCACTATAAATCCTACTGAGGGGATTGTTAAAGATATGGAAGAATAAGAAGACTTGGTGGAATCTAAATTTGAGAAGATGGATAAACAAGATGGCATCCACACAGCTTATGTAAAATTATACAAGGTCTTGAAAAAACATGAGAAGTTGTATAGGTTGGCCACCAAGAAGCTCAGCAAAGTGGAGTTTGAACGAGAAGAAATCTCCACGAAATTTGATGAAGCCAATCAGACCATTAGAGCATTGAGATTTGAGAATAATTTCTTGGCCGAGAAGATTAAGAAGCTTGAGGCAGAATAGTTCCAAGTCAAAGCTCAGCTAGAGAGGATTTTAAGTGCAAAGCTTGACGAGATGCTCAGCATTTAGAAATCTGCTTCTGATCGAACCGATTTAGGGTACGATTTCTCTTCTCCTAGTATTGCTTCTACTAGTACTATTGTTTTTGTTTCTCCTACTAATAACGTTGAATCTAAAAACAATGATGTGAAAAATGTGTTAGCTAGTGAGAACATAGATAAGGGTAAATCTATCTTAGGAGCGCCCTCTAAGCAGGATAAGAAAGAGATTAAAAACCCTAGGGCTAAGAAAGGAAACACTCAAAAGCCTAAATAGAAGAAGCAGCATCTCTGTCATCACTGTGGAGCAGTTGGACATACTCGACCTAATTGTTATAAGTGGTTAGCTACTCAACAGAGTAATAGTATGATCTCATCGGGAAACTAGAATCAGTTTCCATCCTCCTTTGCTCCTCTTGGAGATCTTCTCAAAACCCTCATGTTCCTTTCGAACTTGAACGGTTTCAATTCTTCTACCTCACCTCCAGATCAAGGGTTTACTAAACAGAAAGATTCTTCTAAGGTGTGGAAGGAAAAAAGCTCCAAGTGATTTAGTCACTTTTTCTCTCTCTCCCCCTTCTAGTTTTTGTTTTTGCATTACTTGTATGTTTTGCTTTCATATTTTGAGTCAATCTAGTTTTATGCATTGTTTTGTTTAACATGTTTTTGTTTATTTATTTTTCAGTTTTGCTTTATTTTTCTTTTCATTTAAAAAAAATATTGAAAAATCAGAAAAATACAAAGATAGTGTGTGTTTGTATACCTTGGATGGTCATTAAAATAAAGTTTTCTAAACTTTGTATCTTTTGTAACTTAGATGAGCATCTCTATGCACAATTAAGTAAGTGAGCTTTGTGGCTCGTGTTTATAATGAGTAAGATTAAATAATCTCTTGTACTTAACACTTGTATCACTTTTTTTGACGAGAAGGACTAGAAAATTCTAAGAAAAAGACATAAATAACCATCTCACCACTGTTGCCTGCTAATCATGAAATGACATCTGTATGCTTCGGCATAGCAAAAGTGCAATGTCAAAAACTTAACATCATTGGGTATATCTTTTCTCTCTCTTATATGCCCATGCTTGGTTTGTTTAAAAGAAAATATGCAAAGAAAAATAAAAGCAAAAGAATCAAAATACTTTATATATGAGTGCAAGCGTGTCTTCTAGGAGATGTGAGAGTTATAGGATGTACCTTGAATGTGATAGTCCCCATCAAACAGTTATGATCGTGTATGAGTTAAAGTGATTTTCTTATATCTCAAATCTTCATAACGTGTAGACACTTATGCAAATCTTGCGATGTTTTTCACACACAACACACAATATTCTTTGCTACTCTTGATACATGTGCGTACAATGTGATTTGGCTATCACAAGGAATAGATGTGTTAATGTATGTTCATTAAAATGTCTTAATTTGTTTTGAAATAAAAAATTGGTTAGACTTGTTTAGTGTGTGTGTGTGTGTGTGTTTTGGACCTAAATGCATGACATTTTTTTGTTGAGAGATGTTTTTGAGAGCTTAAAATGTTGTTTGGATCTTTAGTTGAGTAGCATGTTTGATTGCATTCATATCTGTGTTTTTCTCTTCTTTGAAAAACCGTTTTTAAGCAATCTTGATAGCTTCTCGATACCTCTCGACAGCTAGGCTATCTATCCAGCCTTTTAAGCTTCCTTTCTCGATAGCTGTTATCGCAATCTCGATTCATCAAGATTCTTGAGATTCAATCTCGATAGCTTCTCGACAGCTACTCGATCCATCGAGGAAGTTTTTGGATCTCGATCCATCGAGGTTTATGTGCTGTGAACACCTCTCGATAGATCCTCGATGGCTATTTCTCACGTTTTAATTCTCGACACCTTTCGATCCATCGAGAAACTGGAATTCCTATAAATAGGGTCCGCACGACATTTCTCTCATTTCTCCTCGATCTCTCTCAATCCTTTCTAACTTCTCACCTTCTCAAACACCTTTCTCTCACTCCAAATCACTGCCCAGTCAATCTTCGGTCTCAAGGTTGATTTCTTCCTCTGGTATGTTTCTATTTCTCTCATTTTATCATGCATTTCATGATTTTTGACCTAACCTTTGGGATTTTTGATAAACTTTGAGATTTTTCAAAATTTTGGAGTTTTTGTGTAAATTTTTGGGATGGGTTTTTGTCTAAATGATTTTAAATCATCATGTGTTGCATAACATGTGCATTTCTATTATATTTTCATGTATTATAGATGTGTGCTATATATGTTGAATTATTGTGTGCTGTTAGGTTTGGATTGGGCTGAGCCAATGATGCTTTTTATGTTGCATATCACATGCTCATGCATTTTCATGTATACGTACCTTCAATTCTTTATATTCTTATGTATTGATTTGTTTGGTTTTTTTTTTTTTTTTTTTTTTCTTTCTTTCCCTCTCTCTTTTTTTTTGTCTCTCTCTCCCTCTCTCTTTCTTGCGTTAGTCTGCTCTATGGCACCTAAACGCAAATCCACTTCGTCCCGAAACCCTCTTCGTTCTAGGGCATCTTCTTCTTCTTTACCTTCTGACCCCACTCCTTCTCACATCAAGTTTGTGATGATAAAGCCTGTAAGGACTTTTCGGAGAACTTCTCACGACGAGGTGTTTATTTGAAACACCAAGTCATTCTATCAGATTTTTCCGATACTGACCTTCCCATTGTCATCTACAGTTAGGGTTAAGAGTCACTTTGTGGCATCCCAGTCACTTATCCCTCCGTGATCATATAGGAGTTTTATTACAGATTTGATTATTTTGTACCTCATTTTGTTACTCAAGTTAGAGGTATGCGCATCGTAGTTACTTCGGATATTGTATCCGAGGTACTACACGTTTCTAAGGTAGCGCATCCTGTCTACCCTAGCTGCGATCGTCTGAGGACTGTGTCCAAAGACGAATGCTTGTCTCTATTCTGTAAGACACCTTCATCTTGGGGTGACCATCAAAACACCCCTTGCTTAGGCTTTGCAAAAGGTCCGAGGTTCCTTAACATGGTGATGACATTCATTCTTCATCCATTGTCTCACTATATCTCCATCACAGAGCCTCATGCTCGATTTTTTTTTTATCCCTTCTTGAGGGACTTTCTATTGATTTTCCCTCTCACTTCATCCTATCCCTCATCGATGTCTATAAGGATACGGCGACTCGTGATAAGCTCATTTTTCCTTCCTCTATCACGAGGTTTCTTTGCCATTTTTCTGTCTCCTATCCCGAGTCTACACACTTTTCGATTATGTGTGCCATAGACATGGCTACCGTTAGACAGAGCGAGGCCTAGCTTCGACTGAAGCAGCCACGAACAGAGATGGCTACTCCTTCGGCTTCTTCCACTCCTTCCACATCCACACCTTCTTCATCGACGAGTGGTGTGACCCTTGAGGCAGTCATGGCACAATTGTAGCGCATGGATGCTTGCCTTGACACACTCAGTGATGAGTTGTATCAAGTGAACACCTGTGTCGGCCGTATAGCTAGATGACAAGCTCGTCTTGGTGGCTTCATAGAGTCTCCCTCTCCTTCTCTAGAGGCATCTGAGGACGAGGACAATGATGGTGACTCCGACGACGATGATGATGATGGGGATAAGAATGCTAGCTCGCCCAGTGATGATGAGATGACTGCTTGAGTTACTCACTCTTTGTCATTCCTGACAAAAAGGAGAAGTAGTTTTGATATGAGAGTAGTCATATACATTGAGGGAGAGTTAGCATAGGAGATTTTTGTGATAGGGGGAGTGTTTATACTTTGAGGGATGTAGTGAGGTTTTTATGTATTTTTCTTTTCTTTCTTTTACATTTACCTCATTTATACTGGTCTTGTGACCATTTGACATTCATTGTACTTATCTTTGGATATATATATGTTGATGTATGTTATTCACCTATCTTTGCATGTGTTGTTTCTTTTCTCTCTTTATGCACATGCTTCTTATATATTGTATGTAATCTTTTATTTTTGTTTCACACTAAAATACCATGATGAGTTTTGTTTAAAGTGTTTCAGAAATACAAGTTGTTAAAGTCTTTCCTGCCATGAACTCTCTTCTTGCAAAAATTTTCAAAAGTTTGTGTTAGGATAGATTTTATTATGTTCAACAAGTGAGTATGAGTTGAGTGATTTATGACTTCTTTCATATGTTCATTTATGTGTTGTGGTTTTGTTACAGATTGCCAAAAGAGGAGACTGTTAGGACATATGTGAGTCATGTTAGGAACATATGTCAATGCAGAATTGGCTAATCCTTTGACAAAACACACTTTACTTATAATTAGGTAGATCTAGGATATGTTTAATACTTCAAGGAACAAGGGTTCAAGTTTAAATATTAAAACCATGCAAGTCTGTCCAAGAATCAGGTGAAGAAATGCTAGATCTTAAAGCTCAACAGCTAGCTCAACAACTAGTATCTATCAATGTTTAAAAGGCTGTTTAAGCCCGATGCTCGTCAGCTACTCGATAGATAGGTTATCTGTCAAGGTTTATGAAAATCAATTTTTCAGATCTGATTTCACTCCAATCCGTGTATAGATGTTTAGGCTTTCTTTTTTCACAACCCTAAACATATATAAAGATTGTTTTAAGGACTGCCACAGCTGATGCAATTCAATGCAAAAGTTTTTCACAAGCATATTGTGAACCAAAGACATATGCCCTAGTTCATCTTTCTATTCAAGAAGTTGCTGTGTTTGTACACTGTAGGGTTTTGTAACCAAGGAGTTTCGAGATCTTCATCGTGTTGATGAACTGAAGAACTTTGTAACCAACATCTTTCTCAAGTTGGTGAGTAAGTCGTGTACTGAGATCCACGCATCGAATTGGTTAGTCACGTATTGGGAGCCGTGCATTGAAAGAAGAAATTGTCACTACATAACAAGTCCAATTAGGTATTGGGGTAAGGGTTCAACTGTAGGTTGGTATAAGGTACTGAGATTCCTTTACTTGTAACCGCTTATTGTGATAATAGTGAATTCTCGGGAGTGATGATCTTAAAATCACCCGATAAGGTTTTTGCCGTGTAAGTTTTCTCCATTCGTAAACAAATTACCGTGTCAATTTATTTTCCGCTGCATTTTAACTTAGTTGGTGATTTGTTTGTGCTACCACGCTTGTTGCATGCAAATTGAATTAATTAATTAACTTGACTAATTAATTGGTTAATTCATCGAGTCAATACATTCTTGGCCTGTCAATTAGAAATACCATAATTTAATAGTTAAGTTATAAGACTCTTGATCAATATATGTTTAATATATGTTTTTCATTCTATGACAAAGTGGGCTTTAAAACACCACAGATTGACTAGAGGATGGTTCATTATGTATGGCCACCTTCTTTGCGTGATTTTTTTTTAAAAATTTTCTTTTTGGAGAAATTATATGGAAAGGCTTATTATACTTTGCTTCATATTAGATCTTGGGTTTTTAACTTTGTCAATGAAAGTCTAAAATGTATGAAACCATTTTAATTTGAAGCTTATATCTATCTCTATTATTCATTTTCCTTATTCTGAGTAGTTATAGAGCAAAACAAAACTTTTTGTCTCTACCATTTTTGCTCAATGTATACCAAATTTATTTATGAAGAAGTTCTAGGTTAAACACAAAGCATAATCATGGATTTCTTGTTTTTCTATATTCCATTATTTTCAAAATAACAGAGATAGACATAGGTATCCATTTGAAACGTTTTCATAAATTTATAAATTTGTCTCTACCATTTAATTGACAAAATTTATAAATTTGTAATCTAATTTGAAATGTGGTATAAATTTTGGACCTTTTTATATGATTTCTCCCTTTTTTTTCCCCCTAGTCTTTTAGTTCTAGGTGTTCACATTTTCTTTTTCTTCTTTTTTATTATTATTTTCTTTGTGAATAGATAAAGAAAATGGTTGTGCAGCCTAGTCTAAAACCAGTTGTTTTCAATTTTATAAAAGCAAGTCATTTAATAATTCAATTATGCAACTGCAATGTACTTGCCAAATCAAAATGCGATCCAGTGAGATGAAGATGATTGTTAGATTAAATTGCCAACGCATCCATTCGCATGATCACCCTCCTTAGTTGTTGTGGAGATATAACTGCATCCACATCAGCCGCACATTCATTTTTGAAGAAATTATATAGTGCTCGGTGGATCACGTCATTTGTCCACCATTCTACTAAAAGACTCTCACTTGTTTAAAATTGCTAGTCAATAATCAGTTTCTATTTAAAAAAAAAAAAAAAAAAAATTAACTTATCAATTTTAAACAAATGAAAATCTTTTAGTGGAATTGTGGACCACATCATTTGTCCATCATGAAGACCTCATAATTTCTCCATTTTTAGGGGTTGATTAGATGGGATCCTTAGTGAGGGTTACGAGATTTAGTGCATCTCCCACTGAGATTAGTACATAATAAAAAGGTTTCTAATTGAGCCATCCAACTTTTGTTTTTGGCTGCTTACTGCCATAATACAATGCTCTTATATATTTATTGAAATTACGTTAATCACATGATAGGACAACTTGATGGATTTTAGGTTGAGAGTGACTAGTCCATTATAAAAAAGAGCTAGCTAAATGAAATTTTCTCGATCTAAATGGAGTTCTCTCTCTACTATTTTTGTTTAATGGTTACCAACTTTATTTATAAACAATCTCTAGGTGATATGCAAAGTTTAAATAATGATTTTCGGCTTTAATCAATTCTGTTACTTCTTAAATAACGGGAATGAACAGGTCACACAAGCTTTAAATTAAAATGATTTCATAAATTTAAGACTTTAATTTACAAAGTAAAACCTAGGACTTACTTTGAAATATGGTTTAAAATTTTTATACTCTAAGCCTTTTGTGTAATTTCCCCTAATTTGTTTCCCTCTTCTTTTAGTTCTCTATGTTCGCAAAATTTCTTTTTCTTTGTAAATAGATAAAGAAAATGGTTTTTTTTTTTTCTTAGGTGAATGTCCATACTTGTGTGTAGTCTCTCTATCACACACACACAAGATAATTATATGGTAAAATCCCTTAAAGGTGGTCCCAAGATGGAGGATAAGATTTTTGAACCCAAAATCTTATGGATCTCACGAGACACTAGACCAACCCATGGGACTTTTTTTTATTTTTTATTTTTTATTTTTAGTTTTGAGATAAGTAGATAGTTAGGGTGGGGGAGGTAGAGATCAAAGACATTGAACCATAGACATAAAATGGGGCACCACAAAAAATAACATTACCACTAAACTATCACTTGAATTGCCTTCACTTGAACTGCCTTGGAGTTAATATAGAAAAATGGAACTAGTTTGTTTTCAATTTTTTAGGGCCAAAATGGGGATATACCCCTTTTAGCCAAACTTTCAGTAAAATGCCCCATGTCTAAAACTATTTAGGGATATGCTTTTGTTTTAAACTCGATTTTCTAAAAATCGAGTTTCAATGAAAAACTCGATTTGCCGAAAATCGAGTTACCGACAATCAAACTTTAAAAAAAATATTAAAAAAAAAAATTTGAGTTCCATGCAAATTTTTTTAAGAAACTCAATTTTCGGTAAATCGAATTTCAAAACAGGGGCATATCCCTAAATAATTTCAAATATGGGTCATTTTATTGGAAAATTTGGCTGAAAGGGGTAAAACCCAATTTTAGCCCAATTTTTTAAGTTTCTTATTAGTATAAATTAAAGCAGCTGCAATGTACTTGCCAAATCAGAATGCGATACAGTGAGATGAAGGTAAATATTCAATTAATTGAATGTGCAAAACTGCCAATCACATGATCACCATCCTTACATAGCACAAATTCATTAACTTACCATTTTTGTGGAGATATAGGTGCATCCACGTTAGTGAGGTTTACAAGGTTTAGTGCATCTCCCACTCAGATTACTGGCAATATATAGTTTGTAGTTTGTACAAAAGAAAGTTTCTAATTGAGGCTTCCAGCGATTGTTTTGGCTGCTTTTTTTTTTTTTTTTTTTTTTTCTTGATAAACTATTGTTTTGGCTGCTTATTGCCATAAGACAATGCTCTTATATATTTATAGAAATTATATTTATCATATGATGGGAAAACTTGTTGGATTTTAGGTATATAGAATATTAAGTGAGTGGTCGGTTATAAAAAAAGGGGAAAAAAAAATGGAAGCAATTCTTCAATTGAAAAAGAGCAAATGAAATTTTATTGATTTTCACACTCTACTTTTCCATCTAATTAAGGTAGAGTTTTTACTTGACATCATATATACCACTATTGGGGTTATCAAAAATATATATACCACTATCGGCCTATTGGGTCATTTTTTGGAGCATAACCATAACAAGCAAGCATACAAGAGAAATGGGAAAAATATGCACCACATAATTCATATGTAATGGAAATCTATTGTCACAAACCAGAGATTGCTTATACTTGAGCCATTTTATTGTGTACAAAATTAAGTTGCTGATGTTCCAAGTCCACTATGACATAATGCCATGCCTTCAAAGCTGTTAATGGGTTTTGTTTCGGATAGTTTAAACTATTGTTTCCAAGAGTGTAAATAAGGTACTTAGCAAAAAAAGAGAGTGTAGATAAGGTAGCTTGCTGGGGATAACATATACTTATTTCAAGTAGGTAAGGATGATAGAAAAGCTTGATGGCTTTGGGTTAGATAGCTCCCTCCCTAGTTATTGGTATTCTTATTCAACACTTACTACTGCTAATTTCGTTTGTGCCTTTGTTGTCATCCCAAAAATTTGACCTAATACTAGTGGGACAAAAGTCCAGAAGTTAGTCGGATTCTTTTCCTTTTTTTTTAAGCTCTAAATATCACATCCAATGACCAACTTGTATCATTATAAATGTAGTGAGAAACATGAGTCATTCTTTTTTTCTTTTTTTCTTTTTTTGCTGAAAAAACATGAGTCATTCTTAGAAAAATGTCCAACACGATCAAAGATGACATTCACCATGATATTTCTAACATAATTGGAAGTGAAAATTGTTGGAAATATTTTAGTGAATAAACAAGTTTTGATACAACAAATAATATCCTCAATAATTAGCAAGGATATAAATTTTTTTTTTAAAAAAAATTTAGAACAATCTCACAATACTATAGAATTACGTTGCAAAAGCGTCGCCCTTAAAGGTTGTTTTGTGTCATCCAGAGTAAAATTCAGTGCGATTGGTTCTCTTGACCAAACAACCCCCGAGGATTAGACTATAGCATCAACCTTCATGATGGACGCACTTCCACTCACGAAGGTTCAAGAACAACCCTCTATTGCCTTTCCTTAGAACAAATATATATCGTAGAAAAATAAGTGGGAGAGAAAAAGAATAGAAATGTGTATATAGAAAATATAGAGTAAATAGAAAAGACTTATAGGGAAGGGTGTGATGATGGGTATTATATAGGCTATTCATGACAATAATAACCTATAGTTTTTAGTAACTAATAACACATAAAAGTCCAACGGCTATATTATCCATTATTGCCTAATGGCTATTTTTCTCATAATTGCCCAACAGCTATTTTACTCATAAATTTCCAACGGCTAGAAAATAAATAAATAATAAAAGTGTTTGGAGCACACACCTACACCAACAATCCCCCACATGTTACAAACACAAAATAGGAAAAGCAAACAACTAAAGAAAGCATGCATCAATATGGTACCAAAAGGTTTTAACCATACATAGGATAAATAAGTAGGAACTAAAAGACAATGGTGGAGTTAAAACTCTTTTAATGAAGCTATTGGTAATCCAAACTTACCACCCACATAACTTTCTTTACCAATGTTGCTCTTAAGTGGGTTGGCGTCTTATCCAGGCCATGCACCACTAGGTTTCATGAGAGCTCTAGAGACATATCCAAAAAGTCTCATAAGAAGCGGCACAACTTCTACTCACACATAGGTGGCATCCATCAGGAGTGCATGCAGGACACCCCATCCCAACAAGTAGGTAGTATGAATCCATTAAGAGCCTAAAGCTCAACCTCCAACAATCTGTAACTTAGTCGGTGGCATCCATCAAGAGTGCATGCAGATACAGCCCATCCTAACAGGTAGGGATATGGATCCATTAAGAGCATAAAGCTCAACCTCACCAAATTCTTCAATTTAGCATTGTCTCACACCGCAGGGATAGACTCATCACTAATCTCCTTGCCGAGATAGTGGAAAACACATAACAAATGACAGTGTTCACATGGACCACTAATGACCTCTACCCATTTAACCTCTTGCGTGGAATCACTCATCATAGAGGTTAGGCATTAGCCACAATGTCACAACTTGGGTATCAATCCAATCCCCCTAGATGCCTCACTCACCAGTCTTCTTGCTAGTGGTTTGGTCAAAGGATTGGCCAAGTTCCTTTTAGACCTCACAAAGTCCAATGACATAACGTCATTATCAATAAAATGCCTCAACCTCAATTGGATATGTCGACTTTTCTTATTATAAACTTTGCTCTTAACATGTGTTATGGTAGCTTGGCAATCACAAGGAAAGCAAATAGAAACAACAAAGTTAGTAAATGGAGGCATATCAACTAATATACTCCTAAGTCACATAGCTTCGAACCCAACCTTCTCTAAGGCCACTAACTCTGTTTCCATGTTAGATCTCACTATACAAGTCTTCTTGGATGACTTCCAAGAGATAGTCTCTCCAGTTAGTGTAAACACATATCTATTAGTGGGATTCACATAATCTGTATCAAGGATCTAGCTAACATCACAAAATCCTTCTAAAACAATATAATAACCACAATATGACAAACAAAAATAAGAAGTCCCCTTTAAATATCCCAATAATATAGATATTGCATCTCAATGCTCAACACTAGGATTATGAGTGTATCTACTCAATCTGCCAACATCATATGCAATGTCAGGGCGACTACAGTTTGTCAAAAATATTAAACAACCAATAATTTATGCTTATTTATCTTATGAAACATTATCACCATAATATTTGATCAAGTGCACCTTTAAGTCATACATAATAGACATAGGTCATATATCAAAGTGTTCAATTTTTTTTTCTCCATATAATGAGATTGTGATAATACAATGCAATCATTATCCCTAAGGATCTTGATGCCTAAAATAACATTTGCCTCAACCAAAATTTTCATATCAAATTTAGAGGCAAGAAAACATTTAGTATCATACACAACATTATGGCTAATTCAAAATATAAGTAAGTCATTAACATATAAATAGATAATGACACCTTCATTATTATTTAACTTATATGTATTTTTCCTCATGATCATAAATCACAAATTCATATGTAAGCGTCGTATATCAAAATTTTCATGTCATTGTATAGGTGTTTGTTTTAATCCATACAAGGATTTAACCAATTTACAAACTTTAAGTTATTATCCAAGGATAACACAACCCTCGGGTTGCTTCATATAAATTTTTTTTCCTAATTCACCTATTAGAAAAACAATTTTAATATCCATATGATGTATAATAAGTTTGTAAATAGATTCAATGAAAAACAACATTCTTATAGAATGATGTAAATAGTTTGTACAAAAGAAAGTTTCTAATTGAGGCTTCCAGCAATTGTTTTGGCTGCCTTTTTTTTTTTTTTTTTGGATAAACTATTGTTTTGGCTGCTTATTGCCATAAGATAAGACAATGTTCTTATATATTTATAGAAACTAGTCGCTAACACATGCGATGCACAGGAAAGCTGTTAAGTTATCACTTATGACAGTGCTAAACAGTCTTAAAACCTAAGACTAACCCATGGAATGGATTTGAAATTTTTTCACAAATAAAGAAAGTGTTACGTGAAGTTTTGTAAATATGATACCTTACATTTTGTGAAAATGAGAATCATATTTGATATATTTAAGAAGTAAATAAATATCTAACGTACGTGATACTAATAGATATCTAACTCTTATCACAAAAAATGAATGTTGCATGTTAGGATTACAATCTCAAAATTCCCTATCCTATAATCAATACTAAACATTCAATTATTAAATGAAAAATATTAATTAACCAAAAATTACTTATTTATTTGTATAAATAAGTAAACATAGATAATCTATATATAAAATAATAGGTGAAGCAGAGAGAAACTCAAATTGCAATTTCAAATTAGATCTCTAATTTTATGCCATGTGTCCAGATTGCAATTTCAAATTAGAACTTTAATTGTGTGACGTGTCTTTCCTCAATCCGTCTAAAATTAAGTGGGATCAAATTACACTGTGCTCTTTTTTTTGGGGGGGGGGGGGGGAATAAAACATTCTGCTCTTCACACTCGCGTATTTTCAGGTTCACCTCCCCTTCTACAATAATCAAAACCCAAAATCCTTTGTCTCCTTCAATATACAGCTCCCCTCTTCTTCAATTAATGCTATGGAATTTCAAAAGAATATCTCGATGTCAATGATGCATGTATTTCTGTATCTTATATATGCAGAGGTTCTCCATCTATTCCAATTGTACTTTTCTTCACAATTTTAAAGGTCCTGCTCTGCAAAACGAAAGGTTTGATTACTCCTATTCCTTCGTTTTTGTGAATAAGCAAATGAAAACACCCAAAAAAAGAAAAAACTAAATATCAGAGAGATATACATAAATTTAAAGGGAAAAAATCATATTCCCAAATAGAGAAAAAGATATATGAAAAAGGAAGAAAATATACCTGAGTCTTGAGACTAAGAAGCTGATCCGTCAGCATGAGAAGCCTTAACCCATGGTGGACAGTGAGGCGAAGCCGTGAGTGTGGTGATGAGGCGGAGCCACCTTCAAGCTTGCCCTCCCAAAAAAAAACTTCAAGCTTAATGTAATTTTAGCAACTTACCTAATCTGCACCACCATATAGTTGTAGACAACACTAGCTTTCGCTGGCAGATGCATCTGGGCAGGCGCTTGCTAAATAAGCAGTCTTCACACTTTTCTTAGCTCATCTCTAAATCTCCAGCATCCTTTTTTTTTTTTTTTTTTTTTTGAAGAGAAATCTCCAACATCCTAACTCTTCTACCTTTTTTCTTCCAATTCTTCTTTCTTTATTTCTTCATCAATTCTTCCGTCATTTTTATGAAGCACAGAGAGTGACTTTTTGATTTTACCAAACAACATTTATCAATTACCCATCCTACCTCCACCACGTGTATGGTTGAAACTAGAAGTCTCAAAATTTAGAGTTCCTAGGTGGTCAGGTAATGGTATGGGTCATAAAAAGTGAACAGTAATTAATAATTATATATATAATAAACAACAAGGCTTAACTTTATAAGAATCAGGTAGAATTTTTTTTTTTTTTGGGTAGAATCATCAGGTAGAATTTCACATCTTTATTTTGTGTGCGTTATTTTGTTTTTTTCACTATTGTAGCTACGGTTCATAAACAGTAGTCGCAATATTTGACTAATAAAGGGTCTTTAAACAGATTATTGTCTTAACAAAGGTCATCTATGTTTTTACAATTCATGTCCTTATTTTGTGTGATTTTTTCCCCCCAGATTGTCGTAAAATTCGAAAACTCTGTTGCGAACGAACTGAGGCTTTTTAGCTACTCATTTTCTTATCAAAGGTCAACTCTTTTTTATTGTTTATGTTATTATTATTGGTCAATTATTTGATACACTGTTCATATTCTATTTATTAGAGATATAAATCTAGACTAAATATGTGTTGTAGTGTAAAGTCTAAGGTCCCCATTTGGTAGAGTAGTTTAACAACATATTTTCAATTCTTAAACAACATTACATGTATTTTCACACACTTTTTCACTCAGATGTATTTTAAAAAAATACAAACAATATTACTAGAATAACGTTACCAAATGGCTCCTACATCTGAAAGTCAAAACATCTATGTGGCATTAAAAAAAAAGAAAAAGAAAAAAAGTGTGTAAACATCTATCCCAAATTTAATTGAAGTGGAAATTGTTCTAAGTGTTCACGTGGTGGGATTTCCATCAATCCATGTTTCATCCTTTTGTCAAAACACGTAACGTGCTTTCGGGGAATTGACACCTAAGGCACAGATCAGATAATTGCCCAAAAAAGGAAAAATAGCCAAAAACAAAAAAGAAAAGGTAAGGTAGAGATTAAAGATGCAACTGTAATGATTCAGAATGGGGAGAAATTATTTTATGCGTCAATAATCGCTTGTGTGTATATTAGTCATATGCATAAAACGAGTCAACCTAAAAAAAAAAAAAAAAAAAAGTTAAGATTCAAATTATTTCTTGTGTTATAGTTTTTCACAATATTATACATTATTTAATAAATTTTTATTAGATGATATATATATGTATATATATATATGTGTGTGTGTGTGTATATATATATATATATATAAACTTACTATTTAAATACGTTGCTTCTCTAGAGTCTATACGCTCTATACTTCCAAAATATTATGTTTGGTTCAACATAAATTTTTTTTTTTTTCCAAAAAAATGAGTTCTTATTCAAAAAAATGAATTCAAGAAAATTATCTTATTTTTCCGTATTTAGTATTGACCTTGAAAATGAAATGAAAAATATTTTATGGTATTCAATAAAGAAAATCTATATTATAATGGAAAGATTTTAAAAATAATAATCTTATACAAAATCATCAAGTGGTATAATATTATAAAAAATAAAAATAAAATAAAAATCTAACAACTAAATCCTAACACATATAATATATATTTATGAAATTTAAGATATTTGAGTTTTAGTCGATTTTATAATATTTTGGTATCTAAGTTTTTAAAGTTTCACAATTTTTAGCATTATATAATTAACCCAATGTGATTTCTTTACATATATGGATGAGATATGCCAATTGAAGAGAATTTAATAGAATTGGTATCATAGAAGTGATAAGATTACCAATTGAAAATCAGTCTTTTAAAGAAAGATTGACTATGGCAATGAGGTATATTGGTACTTTATTATTTTGTTTTAGATATGATCAAACATACTTGGAGATTAGGTCAGCATTGTTTATGAAAGACTAATTTCTCTTTCGTTTATCTTATACTTTGTAATAGATTCTATCCATTATGTATTTGTTGTTTGAATTACCTCTGTTTAGACAAATTCATGATGTTCACTAGGTGTTTTCAAGAAACATTGCTGGATAAAACTGGCAGGTTAGGACATTCTAACTATCATTCTTCTCATTCTCTATCCTATGACTTCCATTAGGTTGATTCCGTTGTTTCTCCAATGGACTTCTTCTCATACTTGGAGATTAGGTTAGCATTGTTTATGAAAGACTAATTTCTCTTTCATTTATCTTATACTTTGTAATAGATTCTATCCATTATGTATTTGTTGTTTGAATTACCTTTGTTTAGACAGATTTATGATGTTCACCAGGTGTTTTCAAGAAACATTGCTGGATAAAACTGGCAGGTTAGGACATTCTAACTATCATTCTTCCCATTCTCTATCCTATGACTTCCATTAGGTTGATTCCGTTGTTTCTCCAATGGACTTCTTCTCATTCTTCTCATTCTCTATCTCTCTGGATTAACCTCTAAACCTTTAATTTTTGTTAGGATCACACATGCATAATCTGCAGAAAGAAATAACTATAAGTTTACAACTTAAAAGGAAATAAGAGGATTTTTTTTATATAAATGTGACCCTTAAGATGACTGGAGAGGACTGCATAATCTATGCATGGTTTCTTTGGTGTATTAATGGAGATTCATGCTTAGATTATGTACTTTTAATGATACTATTGTCCAAGGGATTAATGCTTACCATAAAAATAAAATTTTTTTTTTCCGATTTAGAGATTTTTATTAGACGTGTTCAAAGGAAAAATAAATGATAAGCTATCTAACACTGATTCAGGTGATTTAGATTTGAGATGGTAGAACCAATTTTGCATCTGTATGTGTTTTTCATTTGGAATCAATTTAACATTTTTTTTTTTTTTAAAGTTCTCATATGTCCAGGTATGCAAAAAGATCATCAATGGCTTGGTTGCTCACAATATTAGACCCATAAACTTTTCAGGGGTTAAACTATTTGACTTTTGGTTCATTTTAAGATTATAAATGTTATTTTGAGCTATGTACCTAAATTTTTATGATGTTATGAAGAAAACTATTTGTTTTTCTACTTTTGTAAGTTTAATTTTTCCCCCCTTATTCAAAGTGTGTTAATATATTTTACTATAATGAAGTATGATTTGATTTACTTTTGATGATGTTATATAAAAAAGAAAAATACTTTTGAGATGCTACAAAAATACAACAACAAAAATTATTAAAAAATTTTAAATAAAAATCCCGTGCATTTGCATGAGTTACAAGCTCTTTCTAAAAATGGGTTGGTAAAATAAATAAAGTGGTGTTTGGTAAGCACAATACTTGCTAAATCTCCGCATCTATTTGGTAAGCTCTTTCTAAATCCCTGCATTTCTAACTAAAAATCCCCGCATTTCTACATCCAATCTACCAAACAAGACCTGCTAAATAATAAAGCACAGTCTTTCTTATCCAAAGCATATTTTATGTCATTGTAATGAAAGTGAACCATACTCATGTGGAAGCACACAATATAATAAAATAAAAGTAAACCATCCACTAATGACACATCACATAGATCCCACAAATAAATTATACAAATTCAATCAAACTATACTCATCTAAGCTAGA
This sequence comes from Quercus lobata, assembly GCF_001633185.2. Taxonomy (NCBI): domain Eukaryota; kingdom Viridiplantae; phylum Streptophyta; class Magnoliopsida; order Fagales; family Fagaceae; genus Quercus; species Quercus lobata. The sequence goes on along the minus strand of NC_044905.1, from coordinate 59,570,082 downwards.
AGATAGACAATACAAACAGCATTTCCTATATGCCCAACTCACAATTCACCTATGCACACAAACCACTCTTATGCCAATTATTTATAAGCACTTACAAGTAAAGCCCCAGTTGATAAGCTATATCATATAAGGTTTGTTGGCTTGCTTGACTGAAATTGTGCTTAATTATCATCTCCTCTTCCCCTCCTTTCATCTGTTCTATCTTATCCCACCACTCATTCTCATCAACAAATATATATACTGCTAAGTTTTGTTAATGAAATTTTCTGGTTAATAATATGAATTTAGACTTAATTGAGCCTTTTAAACATAAATAAACTCATGATTAATAATATATTCATTCTCATGCGGTGGCACGGGCTACATACTAGTTATATTTTAATAATATAAGTATTAAAAGTACTTAAGATATTTGTTGCATGTCAATCGATTTGTGTTTGGGTTAGGATTAAAAATTAAAATTATTTCACTATTTAACTTATTTTTGCTACAATTTATGAATCTCATTGCACTTTTGGCACTATTTATGAGTCCCACTGTACTATTTCAATTAACTTTTACCTTTATTTATAGTATTTTAAGCAATAATTTTTTAATTTCAACAAAATAAATAGCATCCAAACACATTAATCAGTATCATCAGTCACTGCACGTCCCACATCACATTGGTCTCAAAGCTAAAAAAAAAAAAAAAAACTAATGGCTTTGCCCCATCTTTTGTTCAAAAATTAAAACCTTTCTACTTTCCCAATGCAAGTCACGTGGAGGTCTTTGTTTTTTTTTGGGTAAACATCATGTGGAGGCTTTGGAAACATAAAAAAAAAAGTGCAAAATGTCAAAAACAAAAAGAGAGAAACTACAGAGACTGGAGACGGACAAAAGAAAGAGGAGGAAAAGAAGAAAAAAGAAGAAGAAACAGCAGTAGAAGATGAAGGCGTGACACCATGACCGGCGACTTGTGTTGGCAACCTGCTGCTTCAACTTAGCGTAGCCCCTGCTGCATCGTCTTCTTCTTCTCTATTTTTTTTTCCCTTACAAATAAGAAATTTATGGAATGAAGAGGAAGATGACGAAGAGAGAGATGAGATTATTTTGGTTTTGGTGATTTATGGGTTTGGTTTGTGTTGGGTGTGTATTGTGTTTGAAGAAATTTATGGGATGAGGAGGAAGATTACGAAGAGGGAGATGGGAAATTATTTTGGTTTTGGTTTGGGTTTGTGCTCATATGTACTGTTTTGGTTTGTGTTGGGAAAGGCAGAGCATCGTGAAAGGAAAAGGGTAGAGTATCGGGTTTTAGAAAACTGTTATTAAGGGTTTTTTTTTTAATGTTATTTTTTTAATAATATGCTGATGTGAAAATTTGTGAGAGCTTCAAAAGTTTTGGTTTTATATATATATATATATATATTATATTTATCCTATGATGGGAAAACTTGATGGATTTTAGGTATATAGAATATTGAGTGGTCGGTTATAAAAAATTAATTAATTAATTAAAAAGAAAGCAATTCTTCAATTGGGAAAGAACAAATGAAATTTTATTGATTTTCACACTCTACTTTTGGTAGAGTTTTACTTGACATCATATATACCACTATTGAGGTTATCAAAAAAATATATACCACTATCGGCCTATTGGGTCATTTTGTTGGAGCATAACCATAACAAGCAAGTATACAAGAGAAATGGGAAAAATATGCACCGCATAATTCATATGTAATGGAAATCCATTGTGTCACAAAACAGAGGTTGCTTCTACTTGAGCCTTTTTATTATGGACAAAATTAAGTTGCTGATGTTCCCAGTCCACTATGACTTAATGCCATGCCTTCAAAGCTGTTAATGGGTTTTGTTTCGGATAGTTTAAACTATTGTTTCCAAGAGTGTAAATAAGGTACTTAGCAAAAAAAAAAAAAGTGTAGATAAGGTAGCTTGCTGGGGATAACATATACTTATTTCAAGTAGGTAAGGATGATAGAAAAGCTTGATGGCTTTGGGTTAGATAGCTCCCTCCCTAGTTATTGGTATTCTTATTCAAATCTTATTGCTAATTTCGTTTGTGCCTTGGTTGTCATCCCAAAAATTTGACCTAATACTAGTGGGACAAATGTCCAGAAGTTAGTCGGATTCTTAAATGTCAAGGACCGAATTGGAACTTCCAAGTTTCAGGAACCTAGTACAATTCAAGTTTTCCAGCTTTTGGAAAATGAGTTGTCTGTACAATGTACATTGAAAAAAGAAAAGTAATGTTCAAAAAACTGTACTTGGAAAAGAAAAATACCAATAAAAGAGGCATGAAGCTAGAAATTACTGATAAGAAATGTTCCTAAACTTCCCCCCCCCCCCCGCCCTTCTTTTTTTTCTCTTCATAGAAGAAACTCTAAATCACTGCACAAGAAAGATTCAAGTATCCCAAGCTCAACAAAAGCTACAAGACTCCTTTTTTTTTCTTAGACCTTTTTGTTTGAGAGAAGACTCGACTCAAGTTTCAACCTCGATCAACAAAAGCAACAAGAAAGATTCAAGCATCACAAGCTGTTATAAGAAAAAAGTATAATCACATTGTAGAGCTTAATCATCAACGAACTCCAACTAAGTTAAACGAAATTCTATTCACAAAAACACACACACACACACACACTCACATATATATATATATATATATAAGAAAACAGCAAGTTGGTATTATATATATATCCTTTTATACATTATAAAAAAAAGTGTTTTTAGAGTCATTGTTGGTAGCATTTTCTTGTCTATTTCTTTGCTTTTAACCTTGTTTGTTGCTAGAATTTATTTCTCCTGGACTAGACCTAAGTTTTCCTCACCACATCACAATTCCAAGCTACTGAAACTAGTATCATAAAAAATAAAAAATAAAAAAACTAGGAACTTCTATTACTCTAAAATTTGCAAATGCTTTTGCTTGCATTCTTCCAATATATACACAAATGCACTGCACCTCCAACTAAAAATAAAATAAAATCTGAAACATCAAAGCTTATGTCTTGCATGAACTCTTTATCAAGGTAGTGTGCATCAACATAGCTCACATACAAAGCAAGTTCATGAACCAGATCAGTTAAACACCTTCAAGCATCAGTTGCAGAATGTAGCAGTAGCAGATTTAATAAGGAGGAAAAAGTGTTAGATAAAAAACGACTGTAGTTTAGGCTTTGCTATTGAGTTTGTAAAATACGACATGTAGCTTTGGTTTATTTCTGTTTTCTGCATAAGTGTTTACACGTACACACGTGCTTGAGTCTGTTAGGATGTTCTGTTTTGGTTGGTTAGATAGTTTTCCTTTTCCTCTCTTCTGGGTTTAACCCGATATTGTATATAAGTCTTGTACCATTCAATTAATTAATGATTTACTTTTCTCCCAATTCTGTTTTCTGATACTCTTATTTACATACTTAGAAAAATGTTCTCTGTTTTCAGATATTGAAACTTTTGGTTAAATTTATTTATTAAAAAAAAAACACAATCTTGTGTATATATTAGAAATAGAATTTGGCAATATGAGATTGTTGTCCCAGTTATTGGCAGAAGCTAAGGGGCCATTTGGTAATGTTGTTCTAGTGACGTTGTTTATATTTTTTAGAAATACGTGTAAATAAAAAAGTATGTGAAAATACAGATAATATTGTTTAAAAACTAAAAATTGTTACTCAAAACATTTCACCAAACAGCCCGTAAGCTTTTAGAAGAGGAGAATCAATCCGCTTGTCCTTCTCTGCTTTCATCTCAGGTTTGCTTGCCCCCTTTTCTTTTCTTTTTTACCTCCTTTTTGTGTGAAGCATGAAACGCACCGTTTCACAAGTTCTCTCAGGGCCCAATTGGTTTTTTTTTTTTTTTTTTTTTTTTTAATTACACCTCTAAGCTTTTTTCCAAAATTTAATTTATAGTCTGTTTGACATTAGCTTTTAACATCAGCTTTTACCTTTAAATTTTTTTGTATAATTTTTTAAAACCTCACTTTTTCTTACTTTTTTTAAATATAAGTAGACCTTTTAGTTGCAAAATTTTTTTAGCAAAAAGCTAGACAAGCTATTTCCAAACGGACACTTAGTCTAATAACTTCACTTTCAGCAAAAAAATTGTTGTTAAATATGCAGTTAATTAACAAAAACAGATTTTTTTGAAAAAAAAAAATCTTACATAAAAAATCTATAAAATATATTAATTAATTTTATAGATTATTTATGAGAAAATAATTTTTTTTTTAACAAAATTGGTTAGAATGTCTAAATTTAATAAATTTGAAACTTAGAAGGTGCAATTTGCATTTTAGCCTAAAATTTAAAATTAGAAGATTGAATTAAGCGAAAGTAAAATAACAAGATTGAATTAAGTTTTGAGATTAGTTATTATTGGTTCTAATTTGAAATTACAACTAAAATTACTTTTCCACCAATAACAGCCCGTAACAACCTGCCACATAGGATTTGTTGTAAAAATATTTTGAAAATGTTGTAGGTATAGCATTTCTCTTAAATTTTAGGTAAGGTTAAAATGTGCAATTTATAATTTAACATTTTCTAGGTCATAATTTATTACTTTTTAAACTTAAGGATTTTCTAAATTTATTATTTTTAAACTGTATAATTTTATTTATATATATAATTGAATCTGAATTATATTTTACATTTTCTACAATTCATTAAGATCTTGTTACATTATTTTTTTTAAGTAAAATTTATTACTTCATATGCAAATGTAATTATAATAAAATTTTAATTAATGCAATAATATTTAGTTCTTATAAAAAAAAAATTCTATTATATATATAGTTCCATATACAAACTTATTCACAATAAATCTCTCTTAATAACCACAATAAATATCAATTTCATATTTAAGGCAGAAAATAAAAAAAAATTTGTATTTTAAATCTTTCCCGTACAATGCAGGGTTTACCAATTAGTTTAATTTGTTATACTCTTCTCAAAAAAAAAAAAAAAAAATTGAATTTGTTATACTTTTAATGTAATATAATCTAAATTATAGGGTTTAGAATATGAAGTTTAACTTTCTTTGTCTTTTTAGGTAGAAATTATTAGGTTTTCTATTTGTTTTGACCAAAAAAAATGATTTTTGAAAAAGATTTGGGAAAATTATACTTTTTTGTCATAATCTTTCACCTCAGTTTTAATTTCCCCGAACCTATAATTTGCATAATTAATCCTCTAATATGAGATCTTTCTATAATGTGCCATGTGCCCTCTAAATTTAAATTTAATTTAAACAGAGAATTTACGCTCCATTTATTTTATTTTTATGTAAAATATTTGTAAGAAAATATTTTCATTTTTCATTTTACAGGAAAACCGTGGACTCATGGGCTCACACACTGAATGGAGTTCGCCTAAACAAATCAAATATGAGTAAATTGACTTAACTTTGTAAAGTAAATTGACTAAACTATCCTTACTGCCCTTCAAATTATTTTTAAGAAACAAAAACACATATAGGGGAGAGGTGAAGAGGCTTTACCACAAATGTTAATAATTCCATAAATATGTTTGTCTTTCTCTTTCTAATTTTCTCCGCCAATTCAATAAATAGGTTGGGACCCATTTATCTCATTAATTTTTTTTTTTTTTTGAGATAAAAGATATATATATATATATATATATTTTTTTTTTTTTTGAGAAGAAGATATAAATATATTGATAATCTAAATAAAGAATTGTATATAAAAGAAAGACTTTGCCCCATAAGCACAAGTCGTGGGAAGGCCAAAAACATCCCAAGATAAGAAAACTGGGACGACCGAGGTATAGAAGAAATTATACAGTGTTCTGGTGGACCACGTCATTTGTCCACCATTCTACTAAAAAATTCCCACTTGTTTAAAATTGCCGAGTCAGTAATCAGTTCCTGTTTAAATTTTTTTTTTAACTTAGCAATTTTAAACAAGTGTGAGTCTTTTAATAAAATGATGGACCACGTCACTTGTCCACTATGAGGACCTTATAATTTCTCAAGATATAGGAATTGGGGAGAGCATAAACATCTCATTAATTATTAAATTAGTTAATTTTATTATTTTTTAGGATAATTAAATTAGTTAAAACTCTCTATTACTAATATTTCAAGGAATTAAAAATTGTACTCAAAATTAAAATAATGTTTGTCTTATTAATTGTTTGAATAGTTTACTTGAGGTAAAACTTTAGGGAAATTTATATTGCACGTACTCAATACACTATTATACACACTCATATTTTTTTTAACTAAAATTATGATTCTCAAAAATAAAATTTATTTTTTTTAAACTAAAATTATGATTTGAAATCACATTGGAAGTGAATTTATGAAATTGAAATTGCTCAAAACTGTATCATCTAAGTTTTGAGAAATTGATAGATATAACATTTTTTAATAATTTTTTATAATCAATTGTTACAAACAAGGTTTCTCTGTAGCAACTGAGCGTTGGCTTTCAACTTATCATTGCAAAGTAGAATTGTTTTGTCCCTTCATTTCGAAGGTGTTGTTGGTGTTCCTTGGAGTAACAAGCTTACTTCTCGGCTAGTGGGTATTTTTTTTCCAAGGAATTGGGAAATAGATAAGTGTTTTGTTTAGAAAACCTTACTTGGGGACTATGGATGATCTAACTCAAAATTGGAGCCGTCTCACCCTAACTGATAGGGAAGGGTCTAAGATATAGGCTAACTACTGAGGACAGTTTAGAGGATTTTTCCATTATCGCAAAGTTCTTTACGAAGAGAGCTTTAAACATCAACGGCATTGCACGTACTTTTAACCCTCTGTGGAGGTCTCGCAGTGGATTCAAGATTCTTCAGAACTATGGAGATCATACGATTCTATTTACGTTTGACAACAAGAATGATGTGGACAGAATTATCTCCAATGAACCACGGAGCTTTGATAAGCACTTGGTCGTGATGCAGAAATATGAAAAAGAAACTCCGGTAGCTGATGTCAAATTTGACAGGGCAAGTTTTTGGGTCCAATTACATGGTATCCCACCTTGCTATATGACAATGGAGGCGGCTTTGAAGATTAGCGAAGTTATTGGAGTAGTGTCTTGCCCAAAGAGTTCAAGGAGATGGATGGTGGAAACTTCCTTCGCCTTAAGGTAAGTTTAGACTTAACTCTCCCATTGTGCCGTGGCCGACTAATTTCTCTAGAGAATGGGAAGCAAATTTGGATACGTTTCAAGTACAAACGACTGCCAAATCTATGTTATTGGTGTGGCTGCCTTACACATGACAATAAGGATTGTGAAATTTGGATTGACAGTGAAGGGACTTTGAAACCAGAGGATAGACAATTTGGTCCAGGATTATGAGCTCCAGCTTTCATTCAAACAAGAAAGACGGGATTGACAGTGCCAGGTTTTTACACGGTGAGGAAAAAATCTGAAGTTTCACCTTCCCCAATGGATGCTAATAATTCTGCTAAGACAGGACAGGCACCGATGAGTCTCGAGGAAAAGAGAACAATGGTGGTCGGAATTGGGAGGTCGGTCATGAAGCAAGCCAATCGTCCACTCCCCATTTGGTCTGTAATGCATGCTCAACCGTTATTCAAGTGACAGAGGTGCAAAGGGAATCAATGAAGGGTGATAATTGTGGTATTAACTCAACCTTTAAGTCAGGTGTTAAGACTCATCCCGTTACTGATATACATCAAGAGGAGTTTGAATTTCATTCAAGCACAATTAATGCCCCAATTACCTCTCAAACTGTTGGCCACACGAATTGTCAGGAATTTACTGCTAAGTTAAAGGAGATTGACACGGAATTAGCAAAATTTGATAATGGGAAGGAGGCAGAATTAAATTCCAATAATGACAAATCACATGCCACTAAATCAGGTTCACTCCAAACCAATTCTATTGAAGCACGTGAATCAGCTAGGGTTCCACACTCCTCTACCACACTTCGAGTCTTACCAACTTGGACAAGAAAAACTCGTGCAACAACTGGCAATCAACATCTGGGTTTTGAGCATCACTCTGGCAGAAAACGTGATTTTATAGAGAATGAGTCATCATCAGAATTTCCTACCAAACGTCATCAGGGTATTCAACATGCCAAGGGTGACTATCTTGAAGTGGTGGAGGCTGTTGAACAACCCCGCCAAACCCAATGAATTGCCTCAGTTGGAACTACCATGGTTTGGGGCAATCACGGGCAGTTCTTGAACTCATCGACTTGGTGAAAAGACACTCTTCCTCAATTCTCTTTCTCATGGAAACAAAATCTAAAGACCACAATCTAAAAAAACTTTGTTCGAAGCTTCACTTGGATTATATTTTTATTGAGCCTTGGATTAATACAGGTGGAGGATTTGCACTTTACTGGAAGGAAGGGATTGATCTCAAAGTACTAGACTCAACACCAACTTACATTGATGCAATAGTTAACCCAGGAATGGATGACGCCTGGCGGTTAACTGGTTTCTATGGGAATCCAATAACGGCCAACTGGGAACACTCTTAGGTGCTACTAAAACACCTCTGTCTGAAACTGGACCTACCATGGCTATGTGTGAGGGATTTCAATGAGAACACCAAAGCTGAAGAAAAGAAGGGTAGTGCTCTCAGACCAGAACGCCAGGTGAAAGAATTTAGAGACACTTTGGATTTTTGTGGATTCCGAGACTTGGGGTATGTTGGTTCACCATTCACTTGGTGCAAAAGCCAATTTGATGGAGAGGTAACATGGATTCGGCTGGAGTAGGGGTGGCAACCCCATCATGGTCACATGTGTTTCCCACAGTTCGTTTTCATCATGGTAAAGGAAGAATGCTTTTGGCACCAAAGATCAAGGGTTGATTGGTTGAAGAATGGTGACATGAACACGAGCTATTTCCATAGCCAAGCAACACAACGAAACAAGAGGAATTTTATTTCTAGATTGAACTTGAATGACGGATCAGTGGTGACAGATGACAAACACATTGAGGAGGCCTTGGTGGATTACTTCAAACAGATTTTTTCTTCCACCATGCCCTCGAGTTTTGATCAAATTCTCCAAGGCATTGACACAAAGGTCACCCCAGCCATGAATGCAGATCTCACAAGGGAATTTACCGCAAATGAAGTTGAACTAGTTTTAAAACAAATGAAGCCCCTAACAACTCTAGGCCCAGATGGTATGTCCCCAATTATTTTCGAGTAATATGCTAGCTAGTCTCAATCATGCTTACATATCACTCATACCAAAAATAAAATCTCCAAAAAAAGCCAATGATTTTAGACCAATAAGCCTTTGCAATGTTCTATACAAAATTGTCTCTAAAACCATAGCAAATCGCCTAAAAACACTTCTCCCAAAATTGGTGTCAGAATCCCAAAGTGCATTCATGTCAGATAGACTTATTTCAGACAACATCCTTGTAGCTTTTGAAACCCTTCACCACCTCAAAACCAAAAAAAAAAAAAAAATGATACATGGCCATTAAGCTCAATATGAGCAAAGCATATGACAGAGTGCAGTGGACTTTCCTAGAAAAATTAATGGAAAAATTGGGCTTTGATAATAGGTGGATCTCACTTGTTAGTTCTTGCATTCAATCCGTCTCTTTCTTTGTGTTGGTAAATGGCAAACCCCATGGTAATTTCACTCCCAACAGGGGCTTCTGCCATGGGGACCCGTTATCACCTTATTTGTTTCTCTTCTGTGTAGAAGGGTTACATTCACTCATTCAACAAGCTGAAATTTCAAGCTCAATTAAGGGAGTCTCTCTTTGTAGTGTGGGTCCAAAGGTTTCACACTTGTTCCTTGCTAATGATAGCTTGCTCTTTTGTCGAGTAAATTCACAAGAGGCTAGCACTATCATGGAGATTTTGAAACAGTATGAAGAAGCATCAGGGTAGCAAATAAACCAAGAAAAAAATCAACTCTTCTTTAGCCCCAAGACGGAATTAATATCATCATAAATCTTTTTTGGGATTTTGAACATGCTCATGGGATAAATTGGGATTGCTTGTGCTACCATCTTGATTGGTACCTCCCTACCCGCCTTTGATATGTATTTTTCTTTCCATCCCATCATTCTTTTCGTTACTCTCTCTTGTACCTCCCTAAAGGTGCTCACCTTGGATTTGCCTCCCACCATTGATAGTCCTAGGTACCGCTCACAATTGGTCATGACTTGTGCCCCCAACATGTTTTGAATGGTGAGCTTTACTTGTTGCTTGGTATTGGGGCTGAAAAATAAAGTGGCTTTTTGTCTGTTAATTGCTTGGCACGATGCTCTCTCATACAATGCCAATATATCAGTAGGCTTCGGCATTCACTTGATGTTGCCTCACAAAATAATAAGCTATCATCTGTAAACAACAAGTGTGAGATCTTGACCCCACCATTGCATGACATCACTCCTTTCAAGTGTTGGTTCTCCATGGCTCGACGAATAAGAGAGGATAGACCTTCCACACAAAGCAAGAATAGGTAGGGAGGCAATGGATCTCCTTGCTTGATCCCACGGGTTCGAGTGATAAAACCTTTGGCTTCTCCATTAATGAGGGTCGAGTAGGATGTTGTGCGCACTATTCTGATCGGGAAGGCCAATCATCAACATTATTCTTTGAAGGAATCCCCATTCCACTCTATCATATGCCTTGCTGATATCTAGCTTCATTGCCATGTGACATTTCTTCTCTCTTCTCCTGTTTCTCATTTGATGGAGCAATTCAAAAGCAACTGTAGTATTATCTGTTATGAGTCTATTAGGCACAAAAGCACTTTATGAGTCAGATTTTACATTGGGTAGTATTGGTTTTATTCGATTCGCTAAAACCTTTGATGTTATTCTTGATACAACATTACCCAAACTAATAGAGCGATACTCTGTAATATATTCTAGTTGATTTTTTTTTGGAATAAGAACAATATGTGCATAATTCATTTTTCTTAAGTATCTCCCTGAGTGTAACACAGATAATACAACAGTAGTAACATCATGCCCAACAATATGCTAGAATTTTTGAAAGAAGAAAGGTGACATACCATCGTGTCCTAGTGCTTTGGAAGGGTACATTTGGAAAAGAGCAGTCTTTACTTCTACCTCTAAATATCCTTGGGTCAAGGATTGGGCCATTTCCTCTGTCATCCTCTGATCCACTACTTCCATCACCTACTCCACATCCATGGAATTGGTGGATGTGTATGGTTGCTTGTGGTACTACTCTGCTATTTTGTCTATTTGCTCCTCCTCAGTTTGCCACACTTCAAACCTATCATACAACCCCTCAATGTTGTTCTTCCTTCTTCTTTGGCTCGCCCTTTGGTGGAAATTTTTCTTATTTTTATCTCCCGCCAGTAACCATATGGAGTGCGATCGTTGTCTCCAAAATACTTCCTCATGGTGTAGAAGTTCATTGATCTCTTTTTACACCTCATGTATCCTCTCCATATTCGGCCCATATCCGAACTCCATCAAATCTATCAATTTTCCTTGTCTTGCATCCAATCGATTTCTGGCGTTGCCAAAGGTGACTCGGCTCCATGCCACAAGGTTCATTTTGCATCTCTTTATTTAATCAAAAAGGCAATACATGGGGCTGCCTTGGAGTTGTGTTTGATTCCAAGAATTTCGAATTATTTTCTCACACTCCGTATGGGTAACCCATTTCTCTTCAAACCGCTGGATTTTGTGTCTTTGTTTCTTGGGTTGGGTAGGTGGATTCATGTCCATCAAAATAGGGCCATGGTTCGAATAGGATGTTGGAATGCGTCTCACTTTGGTTCTTGGGAACATCTCCCTCCACTCTGATGTTGCAACTACCCTATCTAATTTTTCCTCAACAAAGGCTGCTCCCCTTCTACCGTTCCTCCATGTAAAGCGATAGCCATTAAACCCCAAATCAACTAGTCCACAATGAAGGAGAGTTTGTTGGAATTTCATCATTGCTCCTATAGGTCTAAGGTTGCCACCATTCTTTTCATCAGAGGACAAGATTTCATTGAAGTCCCCTAAACATACACACAGGAGAGATGCTCTTGCATGTAGGTGTCTCATGAGTCTCCATGTTTCACTTTTCCTTTCTTCCTCTGGGTGCCCGTATATCCCTGTTAGTATCCACATTGAACCATTTGTGTGAACTCTCACATAAATATGGTTAGATGAGTAAGTCTATGTTTCTATGGTCACGTCTTCTTCTTTCCAAAGTAATGCTAATCCTCCCCTACAGCTCTTACATGACACAGCAAGCATAGCGAAGAATCCCAATTATGATTTAATCGACTCCATCTCACGGACCTTCAATTTTCTTTCCATGAGAAACAAAATTATGGGAATTTGTTTCCTCACTACTTCAGTAAGGACTTCAACTGCATAACGGTTCCCAAGCCCCTCTTAGTTCCAGCTTAGTGTGATCATTGCGATTGGTGGGCCTGAGCATCAGCCTCCACTGTTGATAAATCTGTTTGTATGTTGTTGTCTCCGAGTTTGATCCACTTAGCTTCTTCCTTCCCATGGTCAGTGCTTTCATTCTGTCTCTTCCTCCCTACCGTGGGTGAGCTTGGTTGTGGGGGTTCGGTTCTGTCAATGGCTGAGGAACAGGTGGGTTTCTTTTTTGTGTTTTTTGTTTTGGGTCTTTGGGTGGGTCACGTGGGAGTGTGTTTAGGGTTTGGGGGTGTGTTTGTGTAGCGTCGTAGCTAATTGGGACCGAGAATAACTCAGGTCCGTGATTCACGTTGATCATTAGTGTGGGCTTTGAATTCAGTGTAACTGGTTTTGTCATAATTTGGTTGTCCAACTGTGATGGTTTAGCTAAAACATTTTGGGCTTTTAATGTGTCGGTTTCATGCTGTTGTGGACGTGTACAATGTTACTAACATCTAAAATAAAACTTGTTCTTATATTTCAATTGATATTGTATAGCATATGATCTCAAGCTTAAATCAGTAAACAAATCGTCAATCTACAAACTAAAAAGATTACAGATCTATATATATATATATATATATAAATAATAGGTGAAGTTACGAGAAACTCAAATTAATTAGAATTCCAATTTTGCGTTATGTGTCATTAATTATTTATTCTTAAAGAGTTTTATTTATTAATTTTATAATCAAATGTGTGACTACATCATAAATATTCATCAAAGTGAGTATTAAGTATAAAATCCAAAGAGTCTAAAATAAATTGATCGTAAAAAATAAATAAATAAATAAATAAGTGCTTCACAATAATTAAAAAAAAAAATATGGACAATTTATATTTTATACCTAATAATATCCTTACAAAATTTTTTAAAGAGTTAATAAAATACAAAAATGACTATTAATGGTATTGAAATTATATATATATATATATATATATATAGGAATTATATTATACATCTTATTGTATATTTTTAAATGTATTAATCCATATGCAAGGCGTCACAAGCTAGTTATAATAAATCCAACCAAAAATTGAAGTTTGATAAATCGAAAATCCCACAAATGATATTGAATAGCACACGATCACAGGCTTAAATTTGTAAACAAATTATTAATCCTAAAGGAAAGCAACAAAAATTAGAACTGCATATAGTCTAACCTATAGCCATAAACATCAACTACGAACTAAAAAAGATCAAATCTTTCTGTCTTCCTAATCTCACATGAACTGAGCTCCTGGGGGGAATTTCATGTTGGGATTCTGAGCCATGAATTGTTTCATCAACTCTTGTTTTTGGATCTCATCGCTTGTTGGAAGTCCCATCTGTTTCTGCCTCTGATCAAACATCATCTTCTCCACAGCAGAACGGGTCTCAGAGTCCAAGTCAGACAACTTGCTTGGCCCTGGTTCAGCTTTTTGTGTGTCAATCTTTGGATCACCCTTCAACAAAGATTTCCACCACTCGCTCTGATCTCTCTTGCAAATAAGAATAGTGATCATCTTCTTATCCTCCAAACTCCAAATACAATCGTCAACTTTCACAGGCTTGTATAGCTCTCCATCGATGATTGGAGGCTGACCCTTGAGACCAACCTTCAAAGAGTTCGTCTTTATGTCACACAAAAGAAGGCTGGATTTAGTGCCTTGAGGGACTGGCACGTTTACAGTGACTTCCTGAAGGGATTGACCCCATGAATAATTCTCCATATCAAGGCCATTGTCTTTGTTGGGAACAAGTTTGTTCTCTTTCTGCTGCTTCTCCTCCTCCTCCTCTGGCTTTTTGGCTGTGGCCTCAGGTTCTTTCTCAGCAAGAATGATGTCTTTCTTAGAAGACAAGGAAGAAGAAGAAGAAGATTGTTGATGCTGCTGATCCTCTTCATAATCAGAGAGGATGGCCATGACTGACAAAGTTCTTGGATTCACGCTAGGAGACTAGGATTTCTATGGAGGGTTTTGTGAATTTTTGTGTGTATTAGGATCTGACGGGATTACTGGTAATATATAGGAGACTAGAGAGGGTCGGTCAAGAAAAATAAAGTCAGTTCTCTGTTTTACAATAACTATTTGGATTTGATTTCGGATTCGGATTTGGTTTACGATTCGGAAGTGGATTTGAGTGAGATTTTAACTTATGTGGTCTTTTCTAGCTTGGGAAAATTCTGTTACACATGTGAGTCATGTTTTTATTAAAATCATGTTTTTAGTTATATTTTGGTTATGTGTAAATGCACGCAATGTGCGAATCAAACGCTGCCCTTTTAACTTGTGATTTAACTTCATATATAAAATGACACATCCAATTATGCAATTGTAAACCCGGCATGTTTCATATTTCAATATTCTTGAGCTCCTTAACTTGGTGGTTTGACGTTATATATAAAATGACATTCAATTATACAATTGTAAACTCGGCATGTTTAATATTTCAATATTCTTGAGCTCTTGAGCTTAGCAATTGATAAGTCATCATTCCAACTTCAATCCTATTAACTTTTTCTTTGCTCTAATCTAGTTTGTTGCTGGAATCTATTCTTAAACCCTTCTTCTAGACTAGACTTAAGTTCTCCTCACCATATAACAATTCCAAGCTACTACTTAAACTAGTATCATAAAACTAGAACTTCTATTACTCTTAAATTTGCAAATATTTTTGCTTTCATAGTTCCAATATTCACAAATGCACTCTCTCACTAAAATAGAATAAAATAAAATCCAAAACATTAAAGATTACGACTAGCATGAACTCTTCACATACTTAGAAAACATTCTCTTTACAGATATTAAAACTTTTGATAAAGGACTTGGGATTAATTTATTTATTAAAATAAAAATAAATAAATAAATAAAAAGCTATTGAAGCTTGTATAAGGAAGCATTGTCTAAAAAACACACAATCATCGGTATATTAGAAATAGAATTCAACAATCTGAGAATTGGCCAATTTTGCATTTTCAGTTTGAGAAAATTGTGTTGTCCCAATAATTTGTAGAAGCTAACCTTTTAGAAGAGGAGGATCAATGCACATGTCCTCTGCTTTCATCTCCAATTTGCTTGCTTTGTTTTTTGGGTTTGGCTTACCTTCAATACTTTTTTAACTGGAATCTCCTTTTATTTTAATGAGAAACTGCTACATCATCCACTAACTAAATAAAAAGTAGAGATTAAAAACCACTACCACTTATCATTGTGTATTTAAAACAAAAGAAGACTCCCAGTTAAAAAAGTACTGGAGGTAAGCCAATTCCATTTTTTTCACCTCCCTTTTTGTGTGAAGCATGAAACACATTGTTTCATAGGCTCAGCTCACAGCCCAATTAGTTTTTTTTTATAATTGTTTTTAATGACACCTTATAAACTTTTTCTAAAATTTAATTTAGTCTTATAACTTTAATTGCATTTAATTCAATCTTCTAACTTTGTACTTGTGAGGACACGATTTGTAACGACCCATAATAATATTGGGTTCGCACATAAAAAGGCCCAAACAATATCATTTATAGAACGTGGGTATGAAAAGCTATGCCTTGGTCACAAGACAGTGGGTTTTTCGTGTCGGGCATACGTAATTAATATCGTGTTCGCCCTAGGAGTCTTTCTCCTGGAGGCGGGTTGGGAGGCTCTGGTTTTTAGCCATTTTTCCCAGCCTCTCTCCCCGGATGGCTTATTTTTCCTTTTATACTAGCCTGTATCCCTTATCCAACGTCCACGTGTGGGGTTCAATTTTCCAGGACTGATACTTGTCCCATCAGCCCATACCCAGAGTGGTTGGGGGTAGTTGTAAAAGCTGAAGAGTATAGCTCTGTCAGGTGCAGAGTATTGAATGGCAGTAAGGGCAGCTTTCCCTTTGTCCCTGGTCGTTATACTGTCCAGCGCACCTGTCTTTATTGACCTAGATATTTTAGATTTTTTCCCAAACTGTTCCTATACCGTTTTTGCCCTTCCTTCCAGGGAGACCTTGGATATGCCGAGAACAGAATCATCATCGGCTATATCTTAAGACTTATTTGGACTTTTATTTCCTATCCTCGACTATAACCTTCCTCGGCTCAGGCTTTGGGCCCCAACGTAAAAATGGGCTAGGGCCACAAATTATTGGACCCCACAATAGCCCCTCAAAATCCTGTTGTCCGACCTCTTGGTCGAAGAGGAGGGTTTTGATAATACCACGCCTTTATTGCGGTCTGTTTAGATCTGCCCTTCATCAATGTGGGTGTCTCTTCATCTATCCAAGAAACATACTGGACTACTAGACATTCTTTTGAATTCATTTATGATGCGTTCCTGCCGCTTCATTATCCGAAACGCGCCTTTAATGATTTCCCTTTACGAGACCATTTAAATTCGACAGTTATTGACAGTGTGGGGAAGTGGAACGGGTATATTCTCGTTTACCGATTTTCTTGGAAATATGGATAGATTAAATGCCTCCCGTTTTGCCCTTCATATAAGAAGGAAAGCAAGAGGTTACCTCTCTTACACAGAACCCTTTCAATCCTTTTGAAGTCTAAAAATCCTTAGCCTCCCCCAGAGTTTCCCTTATCCGCTTGCTTACACCTTGAATCGTGATAAGTCCAAGATAGGAGTGGGAATGAAGAGACCGTACCCCTCCCAGAAATGCTACGTTCTTGCGAAACTCAAAATGGCTCGGTTAGGGCAGGGATGGGAGAAACTCGAGATACTTCTCATCCTCCTTTCAGTCAAAATCCGAAACAGGGGCTCGTCGCGTCAAACTTTTGGTGCGGCTGAGCTGGGATCACCCATTATCAGTACCAGCTGCTCTCTTGTGAGCATAGCTAACATGGCACCAGTGTGTTAGGAGTCAGGACTGACGCAGGGACAAAGTATCCTTGCTTCTTCCTCTCTTCCTTCACTGGTGCCTCCTTTTGCCTCTCTTTCTTCTTCTTTCCACCACCAAATCCATCCTAGTGCTTTTCCTTCTTCCTCTTCTTCTCCTCTCCCACCAAGGAAGGTCCTCCTCTCAATATGGGTGCCACTGGGGCAGAGCTTGGAAAGACTTGGGAGTAGAGCTTAAAAAGATTTCTGTTTGTTTGTTTGTTTTTTTTTTATTGTTTTTGTAACTCATTTTCTATATAGGCTTTGTTTAAGCCCTTCATTGTACACTGTAACACCTCTTTACATTAATAAAGGTCGTCATTTCTTGATTTCGTATATTCTATCTCTTCTTTTGAAATAGTTATGCCGTGAATAGACGTACTATCCTGTAACTTCTTTCTTTTTATTTTTATACTATGAACAATGCTTGGGGCCGAAATCTCAGTTAATAAAAAGATCTTGCTCCGTGCTTATTGGAACTATCTGGCATAATAATGCCGACTTGAATAAATGGCACGTAAGGCAGAAACCTTTACTGAGAAAAAGGTGTTCATAATGAACTTAATAATATTGTTCGGCACAATAATACCGACCTGAGAAAGCGATACTTAGGGCCAAAATCCCTTACCAAGATAAAAGATACTACTATGAACTTATTGGAGCTATCGTGTACAATAAGACTAACCTGAAAGTGGGTTGTATACCCCAAATTTGAACGAGGTGATGGCTGAATGCTCGATGCCATGTAGGAAGTAATCATCCGAGGATATATAACCCAAAATGTACCCCCCTGTTGGTCGTTGAGTAATAAGGCGTTTCGCCATCTTCCTAATAACTTTCATAGCCTTGACCTTTTCTGGTATTTGGTCCGAGGACTGAGCGACTTAGAATTTTTCTTAAGTAGCTGACTTCTCCATAGGTTTGAGTCCGAGAACCATGCAATACCTTGGTTCTGTCCAAGACTTGATTTTGATAAGTAGTTGGTTTCCCCATAGGTTTGAGTCCGAGGACCATGCAATACCTTGGTTCTGTCCAAAACTTGATTTTGATAAGTAGTTGGTTTTCCCATAGGTTTGAGTCCGAGGACCATGCAATACCTTGGTTCTGTCCAAAACTTGATAGACGTTGATAAGTAGTTGGTTTCCCCATAGGCTTGAGTCCGAGGAGCATGCAATACCTTGGTTCTGTCCAAAACTTGATATTGATAAGTAGTTGGTTTCCCCATAGGTTTGAGTCTGAGGACCATGCAATACCTTGGTTCTGTCCAAAACTTGATATTGATAAGTAGTTGGTTTCCCCATAGGTTTGAGTCTGAGGACCATGTAATACCTTGGTTCTGTCCAAAACTCAGTTTTTCTTCTAAGTAATTGGCTTCCCCATAAGTTTGAGTCCAAAGACCATGCAATACCTTGGTTCTGTCCAAAACTCAGTTTTTCTTCTAAGTTGTTGGTTTCCCCATAGGTTTGAGTCCGAGGACCATGCAATACCTTGGTTCTGTCCAAAACTCAGTTTTTTCTTCTAAGTAGTTGGTTTCCCCATAGGTTTGAGTCCGAGGACCATGTAATACCTTGGTTCTGTCCAAAACTTGATATTGATAAGTAGTTGGGGGAATTAACCCCTCGGTTATGGCATGAGACCTTGGTTTTAGGGGAATTAGCTCCTCGACCAAGCCCCTAGAACCATCCGTGCAGCTGACGCTACGAAGCGTAGCCCCTTAGTAAAGAAACATAGCCCCTAGTGGAACTTTACGCTAGAACACAACAACCGGCTGTTAGAAATGATAAGGGAACTGTCTCGACCTACCGCCTATACCAACACACAAGCCTTTCCCACAGACGACGCCAATTGTGAGGACACGATTTGTAACGACCCATAATAATATTGGGTTCGCACGTAAAAAGGTCCAAACGATATCATTTATAGAGCGTGGGTTTGAAAGGCTAGGCCTTGGTCACAAGATAGTCGGTTTTTCGTGTCGGGCATACGTAATTAATATCATGTTCGCCCTAGGAGTCTTTCTCCTGGAGGCGGGCTGGGAGGCTCTGGTTTTTGGCCATTTTTCCCAGCCTCTCTCCCCGGATGGCTTATTTTTCCTTTTATACTAGACTGTATCCCTTATCCAACGTCCACGTGTGGGGTTCGATTTTCCAGGACTGATACTTGTCCCATCAGCCCATACTCAGAGTGGTTGGGGGTGGTTGTAAAAGCTGAAGAGTATGGCTCTGTCAAGTGCAGAGTATTGAATGGCAGTAAGGGCAGCTTTCCCTTTGTCCTTAGTCGTTATACTGTTCAGCGCACCTGTCTTTATTGACCTAGATATTTTAGATTTTTTCCCAAACTATTCCTATACCGTTTTTGCCCTTCCTTCCAAGGAGACCTCGGATATGCCGAGAACAGAATCATCCTCGGCTATATCTCAAGACTTATTTGGACTTTTATTTCCTATCCCCGGCTATAACCTTCCTCGGCTCGGGCTTTGGGCCCCAACGTAAAAATGGGCCAGGGCCACAAATTATTGGACCCCACAGTACTTTATCTAATTTAGTCGTCCTGTTAGTGTCCATTAGACTCACCCACTTACCCTCTTAGTGCCAAAAAAACAACGTAATTTTTATTTTTTTTATTTCATGAACTTATAAATTTTAGAAAATTAATAAATAAATAAAAATAGAATTGTTCATTATTAATTTTTTTAATCTTTTTTAACTTATGAAATTAAAATTAAAAAAACAAAAAAAAAAACTATGTCTTTTTTTTTTTTTGGAACACTAACGAAAATATTCTAAGGAATATTAATGGAATGCCTAAATTGAATAAAGTTTAAGGTTAGAGGAGTGAATTAAATGAAATTGAAATAACAAAAATAAATTAAATTTTAGGAAAAGTTAAACGGTGCAATTTATAATTGAACATTTTAAGTTCATAATTTGTTACTTTCTTAAACTAAAGGATTTTCTTAATTTATTACCCTTAAACTATATAATTATATATATATATATATAGTAATTGAATTTAAATTATATTTTACATTTATACACTTCATTAAGATCTTGGTACATTATATTTTTTTAAACAATAGGGTAAATTACAAAGTCAGTCTCTATCCTTTACACTATATTTCAATTTTGTCTCTAACCTTTTAATTTGGTTAACTTGGTCCCTAACCTTTACAATGTCGTGCTAATTTTGTTTCTATCATTATATTTATCTTGAATGGAAAAAGATGAAATGTCAAACGAAATAATAAAAAATTATTTTTCATGCCCTATTAACTATCAACTGTAATGTCACGTCAGATTTTTTTATTTAAAAATTAAAAAAAAAAAAAAATGAGACATTTGAAATCCCACCAACCAAACACATGAAATCCCTAAATCTCTCTTGTCAATCACCACTTGAGGAAATTGTTCTCACAAATATATGTTTTTCCCTATAGTACGAAACTTCTTGAAGAAGAAGATAAGGAAAAACGTGAAGAAGAAGAATGCAAAGAGAGGAGAAGAACAAAAGAAAGAGACAAAAAGCTCAGAAGAAAGGAAAGATTAAAAGAGATGGAAAAGTATTAAGAGCGAAAATGCTCTTATTTAAATCAAACTACTGTTCCTAGTGACGTCTTAAAGGAAGAATCATCGCCAAGTGTCATTGAGGAGTCCAAATCTTCTATCTCACTCTTCCTGTTCCACTATATACTCCACAAATAAAAACATGCCACATGTCCATCCATTTTATCAAATGCACCAAGTGTTGATGGGTTATTTATTTTAGGAAATTGAAATAATAGAAAGCATAAATTTAGCATTTCATAAAATAGATGGACATGTGGAATGTTTTTATTTGTGGAGTATATAGTGGAGCAGGAAGAGTGAGACAGAAGATTTGGACTCATTGATGAGGGAGTCCAAATCTTCTATACCAATTTCTCTATACCACTTTATATACCACAAATAAAAATCTACCATGTGTCCATCAATTCCTTATTTTATGCTTTTTCTTATTTCACTTAACTAAAATAATAAAAATAAAAATCCTCACACATCTTAGCATCACCACTGAACTCTGCTGCCACCAACATGGCCATTCCGCTGCCGGCACAAACATCATCACCACCCTCAACCACCAGTGACTCATGGCTATTAAAGAAATTGGAAAATTTAAAAAAGCTTTTATATATATATATATATATATTCCTGAGCTCTAACCGAACAACATGCGACAGATTTGCTCTCACCCTTTGTTTCTCTCATTCACTCCTCTTAGATTTATTTTGGTTGGATTTTTGCTGGCTATAGTTGTTACTGTTTTGCTTGGTGGTTGAGCTTAAAGAGAGAGAATGATAGTAATGTCTTGTGGTTGTGGTGACATTGGAGGTTGGTGATGGTGCTTCAGATCCAGCGTGACTGACCTTGGTGGTGCTACTTCAGATCCAGAGAGAATGGCATCGTGACTGACCTTGATGGGTTTTTTATTTTTTAATTTATGGTGGACTGATGGTGGTTGATGGGATTGAGAGGGGCGGTGGGATTGGCTTGGGTTTCCGGTGGTGTGTAAATCAAGCGAAAGTGGTGGCCGTGACTGGTGACGTAGTGGCCAGTGGTGGTGGCTGACCGTTGATGACGTCAGTGAAGGTGGGGGGTGGCAGTGGTGGTGGCTGGTGGTTGATAGGGTGGTTTAGATTTTTATTCATTTTATAAAACTAAATAAGAAAATGCTGAAAATTAGATTTAAATTAAATGAGTGTACACATGTCAAGTTTTTATTTGTGGAGTATAAAGTGGAATAGGAAAAATGAGACAGAAGGTTTGGACTCTTGATGAGGAGCCAAATAATCCTATCAGCTGGTGATAACATTCTATCTTGGCTTGGAGTGGAAAGGAGAGAGACGCCAACTTTAGGGAGAGGAGAGAGATAGTTAAGGATTTTAGGTAGAGGAGATGAAGAATGAAGATGAGTTTGGTTGGTGGGATCTCGGTATCTCATTTTTAATTGAGTAAGGCTAGGGACACATAATTTGGCACAATTTTGTGCCACAACTCGCTACATGATGAATTGTGATTGGTAAAGGTGTGTCCCCACATGGCCCACCATCACACTTTAACTAATCACAATTTGTCACATAAGAAGTTGTGGCACAAAGTTGTGCCAAATTATGTGTCCCTAGCATTACTCAATTAAAAATGAGACTGAGATCCCATCAACCAAACTCATCTTCATTCTTCATCTCCTCTCCCTAAAATCCTTAACTATCTCTGTCCTCTCCCTAAAGTTGGCGTCTCTCTCCTCTCCACTCCAGGCCAAGATAGAATGTTATTAAATTAGTTAATTTTATTATTTGTTAGGATTTTTTTTTCAAAGATAGTTTCAACTTATGACATTCGTTCTTGATAATTACTCTTTATTATCAGACTAATACACCAATTGGTTTTTGTGTAAGCTAATTAAATTAGCTAAAACTCTCTATTACTAATCTTTCAAGGAATTAAAAATTGTACCCAAAACTAAAATCATATTTGTCTTATTAATTGTTTGAATGGTTTATTTGAGGTAAAACTCTAAGGGAATTTATATTGCACACTCATTTACTCAAAGTACACATACTTAATTTTTTGAACTAAAATTGTGATTTGAAGTCATAATTGGAAGTGAGTGTGTGAAATAGACATTGCTCAAAACTCTATCAACTAAGATCTAAGTTTTGAGAAATTCAAAATTATATTCCAACTATCAAGATTTTTGTAGTTCAATTGGTTGGTGTTTCCAAAAACAACCCTAGGGATGTAAATTTTCCTCCCCCATCATAACTATCAAGTTATCAAAAAAAAAAAAAACAAAAAAAAAAAAAAACAACAACTTTACTTCAACTAAAATTCTATTATTAAACATTCTCAAAAAAAAAAAAAAAAATCTATTATTAAAATTTTGGGTAAACTGTGTATTTGGTTCCTATCATTTGCACCATATTTAAATTTGGTCACTAACCTTTCAATTGTGTCAATTTGGTATCTAACTTTTCAATGCCGTTTCAATTTAATCTTAACCATTATTTTTTGGATGAAAATTACTGACATAGCAAACCATTAAAATAAAAAAGTAGTTTCCGTAGGAATTAAATTGACACGACACTGAAAAGTTAGGGACCAAATTAACACAATTGAAAGGTTAAGAACTAAATTAAAAAATGATGTAAAGGATATGACAAAAAACATAATATATCCTAAAATTTTAAAACAAAATTTAATATCAATCCTTGCATGGAGCTTTACACGTTTTTCTCTTTTAAATAAAGGCATAATGCTTACTGGTTAGTTATAAATTGCGGCACACAATTTTACAATTGTAAAAGAAAATCGTGTAAACACGATTTCATGTAACTAACCCCACTCTATAAATTTTATGCAAGCACTGTTTGTATAATTATATTTTATTCCCTCAAAATTTAATGTACCCACAGTACTAGTATTTGCACGTAAAGAATTAAATTAGTATACAATGCAAATTGGATAATCAGTGCATCTAACAACGCTTAGATTTAGCCAAACAAACAAAAACAAAAAAGATTACAATGGTACGAAAAACTAATATAAAACTTGTTCTTATATATCAAATTACAGATTATTATAATTTCGCTCATCCAGCATTGCTGCTGAACCTGATGTATTTGCCTTTTGTTCTATGTTAATGATAGTACCCAAAAAAACAAAAAACAAAAAATTCAACCAAATATTGAACTCTGATAAATCTGAAAAACCCACAATTGATATTGTATAGCACATGATCTCGAGCTTAAATCTGTAAACAAATTCTTAGTCCTAAACGAAAGCTATAAAAATTGGAACTGCAATAAACATGTATGAACTAAAAAGATTACAGATTATGATAAATCCAACCAAAAATTGAAGTTTAATAAATCTAAAAAGCCCACAATTGATATTGAATAGCACATGATCACATGCTTAAAATTTTGTAAACATATCCTTAATCCTAAACTAAAGCAATAAAAATTAGAACTGCTTATAACTAAAAAGATTAGATCTTTCTTTGTCTTCTTAATCTCACATGAACTTAGCTCCCGGGGGGAATTTCATGTTGGGATTCTGAGCCATGAATTGTTTCATCAACTGTTCTTTTTGGATCTCATCGCTTGTTGGAAGTCCCATCTGTTTCTGCCTCTGATCAAACATCATCTTCTCCACAGCAGAACGGGTCTCAGAGTCCAAGTCAGACAACTTGCTTGGCTCTGGTTCAGCTTTCTGTGTGTCAATCTCTGGATCACCCTTCAACAAAGATTTCCACCACTCGCTCTGATCTCTCTTGCAAATAAGAATAGTGATCATCTTCTTATCCTCCAAACTCCAAATACAATCGTCAACTTTCACAGGCTTGAATAGCTCTCCATCGATGATTGGAGGCTGACCCTTGAGCCCAACCTTCAAAGAGTTCGTCTTTATGTCACACAAGAGAAGGCTGGATTTAGTGCCTTGTGGGACTGGGACGTTAACAGTGACTTCTTGAAGGGATTGACCCCATGAATAATTCTCCATATCTAGGCCGTTGTCTTTGTTGGGAACAAGTTTGTTCTCTTTCTGCTGCTTCTTCTCATCCTCTGGCTTTTTGGCTGTGGCATCGGCTTCTTTCTCAGCAAGAATGATGTCTTTCTTAGAAGACAAGGAAGAAGAAGAAGATTGTTGAGGCTGCTGATCCTCTTCATAATCAGAGAGGATGGCCATGACTGACAAAGCTCTTGGATTCACTGGGTTTGTTGGGAAACTACTAAGGAACGCTAGGAGCGGCTAGGATTTCTAGGGAGGGTTTTGCGAATTTTTGTGTGTATTAGGATCTGATGGGATTACTGGTAATATATAGGAGACTAGAGAGGGTCGGTCAAGAAAAAGAGAGTTGGTTCTCTGTTTTACATTAACTATTCGGATTCGGATTTGGTTTCCGATTTGGAAGTATAGGCTCGGATGTGTGTGAGATTTTAACTGATTTGAAAATTCTGTTACATACATGTGATTTGTGATCTGAAAACATAACTAAAAAATCACGTTTTCAATTATACTAGTATTATGCAAAATCAAGAATAATGTGTAAATTAATGAAAATTAAAAAAAAAATTAACCAAAATTAAATAGATAATAAAAATGAAGTAATCTTTTATTGTATTTTTTTTAACAAAGTAATCTTATACTTTAAGTTATATAATGAATGGTTTCAAAAAAAAAAGTTATATAATGAATTAATATTGTGTAAGATTAAGCTTTTATTAATAAATAAATAAAAATCATATATAAATTCAAAATTAATTGAATGGAATATGGTAAATAACTATGCAAATAATATAAAATGAGATGCCTAAAAAAATTATAAAAGGAATTTGCATAATTATAGCCCATATTTAAATGAAAAACCTTGAATTCAATAATAAAAAAATAAAAAAAGATTCAAAGCATATTTAAGTGATAACCTAAATGTAATAGTTAAGAATTATGAACAACCCAAATTATTAAACATTAAAAAATAAAAGTAGATAAACTTACATAAGAATTGAATTTTTGTCTTAAAAGTGTAAATATAAACTTCAACAAATTTTTTTGAGAAAAACTCAATACTAAGAGTATTGTTTGATTGAGTGTTTTGAAACCTCAAGGAGACTCCCTGAAGAAGAAGAAAAAGAATAAAAACAAACAAACAAACAAACAAAATTGGGAGTTTACTTTTCGAAGTAATGGTAGATACTTGGAAGTTCAAAGTATTAATAAGAAAAATCATGAATCTGGCCTTATTATTTATAGTGACTTGAAAATCTAAAGATGAGAGTTATGGTATAATAAAACTATTATCCATAATCATTCCTATATCTATCCAACAAACAAAATTTCAACCATGGTAAACTTCAACAATAAAAAAATAAAAAAAAGTTGATAAGAAGTTGTTTATATTTAAAACAAAAAATTTAAGTTGTGAAGAAGTTGATATAAAAATCAAGTTGTTAAAGTTAATTACAAATATATTTTTTTGTTGCATCGTAAAAATCAAATTGTTAACATTATTAGCTTCTTCTTCTTTTTTTTGGTTATCCAAAAATTTGATAATTATCCCAAAAAATAATTTAAAGCAAAATATATTTGAAAAAAAAAAAGAAGATAATAAATTTATTATTAATTCTTCCCATGTGTTTATCCTCCCAATGAAATTGTTTTTTTTTTTTTTAATCCATGGGATTAGCTATACTTCTCCGTACACAACTACACATTTTAATATTTTATACTTTGGATTTTTTTTTCTTTCTATCCTATTATTTTAGGCTTTGTTGATAATATTTAGATAGTCACAATTGTAGATTGTAGTTATATGACACCAACCAACTAAATTTACCTCTCAAAGAAAAAAACCAAATAAATACATGTAGTGTAGTAATTAAACAATAAGAAAGTTGTTGCTTTTTTTTCTTTTTACAATACACTACACTAAAAAAATAAGGATTCAATGGGATTAGATGAAGAATTTAGATTATAATACACTACACGTAAAAAATAAGGATTATATGAAGAATTTGGATTGTAATTAAATTAAGATTTTTATCAATTTAGAAATTATAGGAGAAGAAAAATATTATAATCTAAAAATCTAAAAAAATTTTATACAATTTGGTAAAGTCACTTGGTACAACCATGACTTCTAAACCCAACTTTTATTATATAGTATATGATTTTGGCTATTGTGTAAATGTACACAGTGGGCGGAACAAACACTGCCCTTTTAGTTTTTTTTTTTTTTTGGATGGATTTTAGTTTTTCATTTTACTTTAAATATATAACCACACATCCAATGTCATGTTTTATTGATACTCATAGTTGCTGAAATTGTGAAAATTAGGGGTGTCCATGGACTCATTGGACCCGACCCACCTGAGCAATCCAATCGGACCCGATATCGTACTTCAACAAGAATACGCAAACAAGTTGGTATTCTATATCTCCTTTTATACATATATAAGTCTTTTTTAGTCATTGGAGGTAGCATTTTTCTTGTCTATTGCATGAAACTTCATATTTGAAAATTCTTGAGCTCTTGAGCTTAGCAATTGATAATTCATGGTTCCAACTTCAATCTTATAATGTTTATCAAAAAAAAAAAAAAAAACTTCAATCTTATAATCTGTTTCTTTGCCTTAATCTAGTTTGCTGCTGAAATTTCTTCTTAAACCCTTCTTCTACACTAGGCTTAAGCTATTCTAAAAAAAAATACACTAGCCTAAGTTTTCCTCACCCCATCACAATTCCAAGCTACGTAAACTGGTATCATAGAACTAGAGCTTCTATTATTCTTAAATTTGCAAATGTTTTTGCTCGTATACTTCCAACATATACAAATGCACTAATCACTAAAAAAAAAAAATCTAGAACATCAAAGAGTATGTCTTGCATGAACTCTTCACATACTTAGAAAATATCGTCTCTTTTCAAATATTAAAACTTTTGATAAAGAACTTGTTTTAAATTTATGGGTAAATTCCACAAACCTACCCTGGGGTTTGTCATAATATCCGACTAGGTCCAAAACAATTTAAAACCTACCAATTTCATCCTAAAAGACCATTTTGTCCCTAATTTTTATTATCTCTTCTTTCTCTCTCCTGTCTCGTTACTCTCCCTCTCTGTCAACTCTCTTCTCTGAGTTCTCTTTCTTAGAACTCTCTCTCTAACTGATGAAACCCATGAGTTTTGGTTGCCAGAAACACCACCCAGCAAAGGACTTCCCGATTCCCACCGCAGGTTTGAGTCGTTTGACGCCATTAGTGCTATTTAACGGACTCTCGTCCCTCTCAAATCGGAACCCACGCGGTGGTGATGGTACTTCAATCTGGTCACCAGCGAAACCCATAAGCTCGGTTATCGGTGTCAGCAACACCACCATGCAAGGGTCTTCTCGATTCCCATCAAGTTTGATGCCATCAACAGACTCTCCCCCTCTCTCTCTTATCAGAACCCATGTGGTGGTGGTGGTGGTGATGGTGCTTCGATCTAGATCTCTCCATTGTCTTTGCAGCGGCGGCATGGATCTCGGCATGGGCTTTAGATTTCAAATTTGGGCAGTGTTCTTCAGGGGATGATGACCCAATCTCGTGGTGTGGTTTTTTTTTTTTTTTTTTTTTTTTTTTTTTTTTGATGTATACAATGGGGTCTTGGGTGGTTTTGTATTGATTTTTTGTGTTGTGTTTGGTTGGGATTTTTTCTGATTTTTGGGGATTTTTGTTGGGTTTTTCTGGAGATTTCAATGGGGTTTACAAGTGGATTAATGGGTTTTGAAAGAGTGATTTTTATGTGCTTTTTTGTAGCATTTTCAGGGGATCTTCAGTGGGATTTTGGTATTGTTCTTTTGGATTCAAAGATTTGGGTTGGGTATTTTCGGTCAGAGAGAGGTTTGAGAGTGAGAGAGACGAGAGAGAATAGAGAGTTTGTATGTTTAGGGGCAAAGTAGTCTTTTTAGGACCAAATTGGTGGGTTTTAAAATATTCTGGACCTAACTGGTATTATCACAAACCTCAGGGTAGGTTTGTGGAATTTACCCTAAATTTATTCATTAAAATGAAAAATCTATTGAAGCTTGTATAAAGAAATATTGTCTAAAAAACACAATCATCAGTATATCAGAAATAGAATTCGGCAATATGAAAATTCCAATTTTGAGTTTTCAGTTTGAGAAAATTGTGTTGTCCAATAACTAACCTTTTAGAAGAGGAATCAATGCGCTTGTCCTCTACTTTCATCTCCGATTTGCTTGCCCTGATTTTTTGTTTCCCTCCCTTTTTGTGTCAAGCATGAAACAAACTGTTTTACAGGCTCAGCTCATGGCCAATTTGGTAGTTAAAAAAAAAAAAAAAAATTAAAATTGCACCCTCTAAAATTTTTCTAAAATTTAATTTAGACTTTTTAACTTTAATTGCATTGAATTCAGCTTTCTAACTTTGAAATTTATCCAACTTATTTTTCTTGCTAGTGTCCATCATACTCGCACTTAGTGCCAAAAAAATGTAATTTTTTTAATTTCATAAATTTTAAAAAATTAGAAAATTAATATATATATATATATATATATATATAAAATAGAGAATAGTTTATTATTAACAGACATTGATGGGGTGTCTGAATTAAATGAAAATTGAAATAACAAGACTAAATTGAATTTCAAGTAAAGTTAAAAGGTACACTTTATAATTTAACCTTTCCTAAGTCATAATTTGTTACTTTTTAAACTTAAGAATTTTCTTAATTTATTACTTTTAAACTATATATATTAATTTAATTTAAATTATATTTTACATTTATACACTTCATTAAGATCTTGGTATATTATAATTTTTAAATGCTAAAATATATAATTACATATGCAAATGTAATCATAATAAATGTTTAATGCTATAATATATAGTTCTTATAAATAAACAAATACAACAATATAGTTCCATATACAAACTTGATCATAATAGATGTTTATCAATAACCACCTGTCGGGGACGTTTTGCGACAAGGGCCAAAAATGCGAAAACGGCCCAAATCTCCCCTTGGGTTCTTTAGAAGTGTTTGTTTATGGAGAATCAAGCCCAAAGTTCACAGTGTATAAAAAAACAAAGGCTAATGGTGCTTTGACAAAAGAGAATCAAAATGCTAACAACAAAAGTGCAGAAAAAGCATAAAAATATAACAGGTCTGAAACTTCGACTCACAGTCACACAAAATAGGAAATTGAGGGAGGTCATGAGGAATAGAAGGAAGGTTCCCCTGTACCCATATTTCCACTCCCAAACTTTGGAATTGTGAGATTATTGACTGGTTGAATGAGTTTTTGCTCTAAAATTTCAAGTCTTTAGGTAGAACGTGGTTGGTTGTTTTTTTTAGTTGAAGAAAGACTCTTGTATTGAGCTTGGGGTGTTGCCCTCAGAGTAAAACCTCCTCCTTTGTTTTGAATCTGATTGTGGAATTTATATTGAGTTTGGGGTGCTCTAAGTGACTGGTTTTTGGTCAATAGAAAAGGTTTTGGACCCCAAGGTGTTAAGCAAGTAGTAATTTTTAGGTTTGCTTTTGTTTGGATTAAATGAAGGATTACTTTTATCATCATTAAGGGAAATGCTTGACTAAACCCTCATTGGCTC
The DNA here is from genome assembly GCF_001633185.2 of Quercus lobata. Taxonomy (NCBI): domain Eukaryota; kingdom Viridiplantae; phylum Streptophyta; class Magnoliopsida; order Fagales; family Fagaceae; genus Quercus; species Quercus lobata. Next base: position 59,539,724 of record NC_044905.1, on the reverse strand, counting down.
TTCATTTTCAGTTGTTTCAGACCATTGGGAGGCTCAACTAGATGAGAGCTAGCAGTTGAAGTTGGCCAATGAGAGCCAACCATTTTTAAAGGAAAAAAAAAGGTTCGGATAGAAACTTTGGGCCACAGTCACACAGAGCATAAAAGCTAGTTTGGGGTGGAAATTTTGGATACAAGTCCTCTTCCATGAGCCTGAGGTGCTACAAGTGTCCATTGCCTACTTGGTAGCACGCATGGGCTGAGCTTATGCAAAAAGTCCGAAAGGAACCGACCCATATCCTCTAAACCACACTTCCTCAATTTCCCCAAAAAGTCACATGAGCTTGAGCCATGCTTAAAAGAATAAAATAAAACATAATACATGAATTGGGCTTGTAAAAATGTGTCGCAAAAATGGGTATTAACACCACCATAATCCCAAAGGTTTGGCTTAGTAGTTTCTAAAACCTCATAATATCCCTGAGATTAATATCTTAGGTTTGAACACCCTCGTTTGTCAAACCTAAGACCTTCTTCTCTCTCCTCGTGTGTGTGTGTGTTAAAAATACTTAATATTCTCAACAACAACAACAACAACAACAAAAGAACCACCATAATTATCAATTTCATATTTAAGGCAAAATATATATATATATATATATATGTTTTTAAACTTTCCCATACAATGCATGATTTACCAACTAGTTTAATTTCTTTCTAAAAAAAGAATAAAAAAAAACTTGTTTAATTTTTTCTACTTATAATGTAATATAATCTAAATTTAAAATTAACCTTTTTTTAGGTAGAAATTATTAGGTTTTTGATTTGTTTTAACAAAAAAATTTGGAGAAATTATAATTTTTTTGGGGTCATAATCTATCACCCAAATTATAATGTCCCCTCAACTTATAATTTGCTAAATTAATCCTCTAATTTGAGAGTTTTGCTACAATGTACCACATGTAACGCTTAACTCATGGGCTCACACACTAGATCGGGTTCACCTAATGAAACCAAACATGACTAAATTGATCTTACCTAGTAAAGTAAATTGACTAAACTATCCTCACCTCCACATATTTTTTTTTCCTTTCCTTTTTTTAACAAAAACACACATAATGGGGGAGATGATGAGGTTTTAACACAAATGTCACTAATTTAATAAATATGTTTGTACCACCGCGCACTCTTGGTGCGGTGGTCATTCCACAAATATAAATGCTTGTGAGGTGTGGGGGGTAAGGGTCGGAGTTCAAGTCTCTAGAAAGGAGTTTTACACACATATACACTTAGATTATGTTAGAGTAAAAATTCTATCTTGTATAAAATATATATATATATATATATATATATGTTTGTCTTTCCCTTTCTATTTTTCTCCACCTATTCAATTAATATGTTGGACCCATTTCTCTCATTAATTACTAAATTAGTTAATTTTATTATTTGTTAGGATAATTAAATTAGCTAAAACTCTCTATTACTAATCTTTCAAAGAATTAAAAATTGTATTCAAAACTAAAAATCCTATTTGTCTTATTGATTGTTTGAGTGGTTTATTTGAGATAAAACTCTAGGGAAATTTCTTTTGTGCACACTCAGACACATCATACACATACTCAATTTTTTTTTGAACTAAAATTGTGATTTAAAGTCATGATTGAAAGTGAATGTATGAAATTTACATTGCTCAAAACTCTCTATCATCTAAGTTTTGAGAAATTCAAAATTATACTCTAACTATCAAGAATTTTGTCGACGCCCAGGACATAAATCCTCCTCCCCCATTATAACTATCAAATAATAAAAAATAAAATTATACTTCTACTATCATGACTTCGTGTAACTATCATCTCTCTACAAATTTTATGCAAACACGGTTTATATAATAATGTACCCACGGGACAAAAATTTGCATGTAGAGAATTAAATCAGCATACAATGCAAATTGAATGACCAGGCTTAAATTTAGCCAAAAGACCAAAAAAAAAAAAAAAAAAAGATTACAATGGTTCTAATAGCCAATATAAAACTCGTTCTTATATATCAGATTACAGATTATTATAAATCCAAACACTACAACTGCCTATCCAGCATTGCCGCTGAACCTTGATGTATTCGCCCTTTGTTCCATGTTAATGATAGTACCCAAAAAATCCAACCAAAAATTGAACTTTGATAAATCTGAAAAACCCACAATTGATATTGTATAGCACATGATCTCGAGCTTAAATCTGTAAACAAATTCTTAATCCTAAACGAAAGCTATAAAAATTGGAACTGCAATAAGCATCTACGAACTAAAAAGATTACAGATTATAATAAATCCAACCAAAAATTGAAGTTTAATAAATCTAAAAAGCCCACAATTGATATTGAATAGCACATGATCACATGCTTAAATTTGTAAACAAATCCTTAATCCTAAACAAAAGCAATAGAAATTAGAACTGCATATAACTAAAAAGATTAGATCTTTCATTGTCTTCCTAATCTCACATGAACTTAGCTCCCGGAGGGAATTTCATGTTGGGATTCTGAGCCATGAATTGTTTCATCAACTCTTCTTTTTGAATCTCATCGCTTGTTGGTAGTCCCTTCTGTTTCTGCCTCTGATCAAACATCATCTTCTCCACAGCAGAACGAGTCTCGGAGTCCAAGTCAGACAACTTGCTTGGCTCAGGTTCAGCCTTCTGGGTGTCAATCTCTGGATCACCCTTCAACAAAGATTTCCACCACTCGCTCTGATCTCTCTTGCAAATAAGAATAGTGATCATCTTCTTATCCTCCAAACTCCAAATACAATCGTCAACTTTCACAGGCTTGAATAGCTCTCCATCGATGATTGGAGGCTGACCCTTGAGCCCAACCTTCAAAGAGTTCGTCTTTATGTCGCACAAAAGAAGGCTGGATTTTGTGCCTTGTGGGACTGGCACGTTTACAGTGACTTCTTGAAGGGACTGGCCCCATGAATAATTCTCCATATCTAGGCCGTTTTCTTTGTTGGGAACAAGTTTCTTCTCTTTCTGCTGCTTCTCCTCCTCCTCCTCCTCTGGCTTTTTGGCCTCGGCTTCTTTCTCAGCAAGAATGATCTCTTTCTTAGAAGAAGAAGGTTGTTGATTCTGCTGATCTTCTTCATAATCAGAGAGGATGGCCATGATTGACAAAGTTGTTGGATTCGCTGGGAAACTAGTGAGGAAGAGGAACGCTGAGAGGCTGATTGGATTGCTGTGTAGGGTTTTTTTTGTTGTTGTGTTGTGTGTATTGGGGATTGCGAATATATAGTAGAGAGTAGAGAGAGTCGGCCAAGAAAAATAAACTCCGGTTCTTTGTTTTACGGCATTAAATATTTGGATTGGGATTCGGATTCCGATTTGGAAGCGTGGGCTTATTATTATTATTTAAAATTTGGAAAAAAAAATTACAATTTTTCTTTTTTGTCTAAATTATACTTCATCCTATGAACTATAGAATTATACTATTTATCCCTAATTTCAAAAATATGTTACACTTAATCTACTATTGTCTATTTTGCAGTTAACTCTATCAAAATTTAGCATTAAAAAACTAATTTACTCTCAATTATCTGTTTGTAGAGAGAGGGGTAAATTGATATTTCAATACTAAATTCTGTTATACATTATAACTTTGAGAAGTTAATTGTGCAGCATTTTGATAGTTAAGGAATTAAGCATAATTAAGTGACAATTTAGAGTGAAAAAGTATAATTTGCCCCTAAAATAATTAATCTGAAGTGTAGGACTTGGTGCTCGGATTCTAAGTGACATTTTAACTGTGGATTTTTCTTAGTTTTTTATTTGATTTTTTAATAATCCAATTTCAAACTTGATTTTACAATTTATTGATTTGTGTTGTACCCATTATTTTATTTTATTTATATAAATATGATAAAATTTCATTCTTTGGAACCTCACATCTATTATTTGGTGGCAAGTACAAGTTAGTGGAGACTAAGAATTTTTTTTATGGTAGTCATTAAGAAACTTAAATTAAACAAAATTTAGCAAAAATCAAACTTGAATATATCAACATAACAAAAAAACACTCACAAATAAATAAAGTTTTAAAATTTTCCTTTACAAGTTTTATATTTTGAAATCGTTGTACAATAGTTTTATTAACAATACTGTGGAGGGATGGAAGAGTTTTCACCCAGCCCTGAGGCCTAAATACCTACAACACCTCGTGGAGTGGAATAGGCCAAACCCATCTGCTTAAGGTAAGGCCTAACAACCTAGAAGATCCTGTGGAATGAAATGGGCCCAACCCATATATCTAGGAGGCAAAGGGAATCCTTTTGGATGGTTCCCACGAAATTGGCGATACACTACATTCAACAAAGTCTTATCTGAGTTAATGAACACGGGTAATCCACGGTGTGCCCACAATTGGCGCATATAACCCCGGGAAACCCTCCAGACAGATAAGGATAATAGAGATCTTTACCTCCGCATTAATGAGGGGTTCTCTATCTAACTTCTACCACATTAAATATATATGAGACAACCTGAATAGTAAAAACACTCCCAAAAGTCCTGTTTTAGGATAAGGAAGAGGGGAACCCATTAAAGAAGATGAAAAATATCCTTGAGAATCCAACTGGGGATAGGACAGTTAGGAGAATAAGGACAGAAAATATGCCTATATAAGGAGGGGAACTGGCAAATAGAAAGGGGATCAAAAAAAAGGAAGAGAGAGAGAATAGAGAGAAAGTAGAAAGAAATTCCAGTTTATTATAGTTGAATAGCATGGGAAGAAGTGTTTTTCTCTTTTGTAATGAGCAAGATTCAATTGGAATACAAGTTGTGTTAGTTAAATCAATTGTTTGAGTTTCCCATTGTGGAGTTTTCCCTCTTATGTTTTTTGATGAATAAATTGTGACTGTCAATCAACACCACCCCCTATATAGCAGCTTTTGTATATTTTTAAGTTACTAGTGGTTTTTGACCCCCACAAATACTATCATCTACATCTTTTTTAATATACATAACCAAACAACCAAACAATTATTAAAATACTGATCTCCCAGTCAATTACCAACATCTTGCCTAAATAAATAACAATATAAACATATTATCAAAAAAAAAAAAAAAAACAATATAAACAAAATGCATCATCGTTTTTATCATTTGTTTTAACAAATTTTTATTTCCTTCAAACTAATTAGGACTAAATTGACGCAATGCTCCACTAATTTCCTTTTTAGGAGAATCAGGTCTAAGAGGTTGACAAGAAAATCTCAGTAAATATGCTCTTTTAATCTTTAAGATGAAAAAATGAAACATTTTCTCATAGCCATTAAGCCTCAACCCCATATATATAGATATACATACATATATATATATATATATTAACAACCAAAACTCAGAGAAAATTCAATTGGATTTCAATTGGATTCTCAATCTTGCGCCATGTGTCTATTTAATTTTTAATTTTGTGTTAAGTGAATTATTGAGTATAAAAATCGAAGAGTCCAAATCCAATTAGATTCTAAATTGGATTTCAATCAAAGTCCAATTTTTTGTCACGTGTCCATTTAAGTTTTTAATTTTTGTCGCAAATAAATTATTAGGTGCAAAAATCGAAGAGTATAAAACCAATTAAATTCTAAATTATATATATTTATATATATAATGAGAAACCATTACATATTTTAGAAATGTATAGTTTAAAAAAAGTGTGAGCTAATACTATGTATAATTTGAATCTCTTCTAAAAAAAATTGTATAATTTAAACCATATAATTTCAATTATTTTTATTTGTACTTGTACATATATACAAGGTTATACAATAGTAATATGTTAATTTCATGTTATGTTTGCGGGTCATATCGAACTTTGCCACCCCTAGGTTAAGCTATTGAAAGTAAGGATGGCAATTTTGCCCGCCCCTCCTCACTTCGCCCCACGCAGGTTTTCCCCGCACTGCAAAGGTCATGGGGTGGGGATAGGGTGAGATTTTAGCCCCATACCACGAGGCGGAGCGGGGATGGGTTTAGAATTTTTAAACCCAACCTGCCCCGCCCTGCCCTGCCCCGTATTGATAATGGTTAAATTGCAAAATTTTCATACTCTAAAACCCTACTATTTATACGAACATATCATCAACTTATTTTATTTTACCCAATAAGGATTTCTGCCTCTTTTTTTTTTTTTTTCCTAGCAAGTTTGGAAATAAGGTACAAATTTTAACATTTTCTTTTGTCTTTATTATAAACAAATTTATATGCTATTGAATCATTGATTTTGTATTATGAGATTTTTGTTTTTTTTGTGATATTGTCTTGTTAAATACTTTAATAATATTATTCAATCTTTGCTAAAGATTAGTTTAATTTTATGGGATAAATTTTTTTTTAATTTCAAGTATATTTTTATTAACGAAATATGTTTTATTGAAAATAATTGTAATAATTGTGCGCAAATTAACAAAAAGTAGAGTTTTATGAAGTGGGGAGGGGCTTCATGGGGCTCCAAGAGGTGGGGATGGGGCAAGAAAATTTTCCTTGTCATACGGGGTGGGGCGAAGATGGAGTAAAACAAAACTATGAAAGGCGGAGGCAAAGACCCTATTCTTCAGACTCACCTTGCCCTATTGCCATCCCTAATTAAAAGCGAAGTGCTCTGCCCATTATCATTATATGAATTCACAACTTTTCATCAAACACTTCCACTTACTCAAGAAATTGTAAAATTGGTGTGAGAATAATTGTGACTTATTTGGAATTCGTTTATTTTGCTGAAATTAAAAATTTTTTGTTGAAATTACTGTATATAAAAGTAAAAGTTAGTTGAAATAGTACAGTGAGACCCATGAATAATACCAAAAAATATAGTGAGACTCATAAATAGTAGCAAAAATAAACTAAATAATAAAATAAATTAACAAATTTCATACATGTCAAATGCACACTATAATTAATAATATAATTTTTTTTCCTTTTGGCCTTATTTATATATTTATTTTTGAATAAGTGACATGTACGATCTCAAAACCCTACTAATTTCTCAGAGTGCCCCAATTGCAGTAACCCCTGCTTTTCAGCTTTGTTTGGGATCGTAGAAAAGGAGAAGGAAAATGGAGGAGAGAGTAAAATGGTTAGGTTTGGTGGGAGCTGGAGTTGTTTTGGGCTCTGTTTCCACAGTCTTTCTTCTCAAGCTTCTTCCAAGGCTAGTCATTCATTTACTACTTTACTTTGTCTCCGCTTCGCTGCCAATATATATAATTTTTTCTTCAAATTCTCACTCTTTTCATTTCCTTAGCCTAAAACTCAGGAAAATCAAATTACAAACTTTCTTCTCTTTTCTTTCTTTTACTTCAGTTTGCTGGGAAAAAAAACTAAATGGAGCTATTTGGCTTTGTTGAATGAAGTTTCACGATTCAGTGTTAAAAGAAAAGGCAAAATCATATTCATAGGAAAGAAAATGATCCAAATTTTGTTTGCTTTTATATTTTTTATAATTGCACTACCAGCATTGCAAGAACTATAAAAATCAAGAAATTTACTATATTATGCATCATATGCAGATTTTCATTACTTTTGGCTAAGGTTGGTTGTGTATCATTGCAGAAGTGTTGCAAAGCAATGGGAGGAAAAGGCTATTGAAATTAATAGTAAGTGATCTAGTGACTAACTTTATTCAATTGATTTAAAATAATAGGTTTGGCCTCTATGCGAAGCTTTTGCCGAAAACAAAGGTTTGGCAATTATAATAGATATAGATTGTAGAGCTACCTTGCACTTAGATATTCCAGTCAAAGTGGCTTTATTTTTGGTTGCTTATGGTGCTATGTAGGCATATGATGAAACCTATATTTATGAGTATGACATGTATTTGCTTGACTTTGATATGTAGCAATTTTGGTATTATTGCATTTTGAGTTTGGTGTATTACAAAGAGTTTATCTGCTCTGAACTTTGACAGCTTTGTTGTTTTGTAAAGAAATAGTTACAGTCTTTGCATGTAAAAACTGTTTTCTGTATTATTTTTCTTTCAAAAACTGTGAAATCTTAGTTAGGAAGAACATGACTGGTAAATTTTGGAGAAAAATTATACAAAAAAAGAAAAGAAAAGAAAAGAAAAGAAGATTCAACAATGAGGAGTTGTCTTAGTACTAACTGACACCGTTCTGGCATGCCTTTTATGATTTAAAAAAATTAAAGAGTAGAAGTAGAAGTAGAAGTAGAGTAGAAGGATGTAAAAAATTCTAGGTATAATGTATGCCAAAATTTGGAGGAGTATGAGATTTTTATTTTTTAACTTTAATTGATAAGTTTCACACACACACACACACCTTGTGGGCCTTGAACATAGGACCTCACCTTCCATCACTGTTATCATGGAAGAAGGATTTGCAATTTGAGTTGGAGCTAATTGGCATCGTATTTCTTCTTGTTTATTTCTTCACCCTCCCCCCTCCCCCAAGCCAACCCCTATGCCCACACATAGTGCAAAGACCTGATCATGCAGCCATGGAAGAAATGTCAAGTTGCAGTAAATTTCAGTTTTGGCGACTTAAAGCTTTTCTTGTGTGAAGCTTAGCATAAAATTGGATTGACATGAGTCTCGTATGATTTTGAAGTCAAGTCACTAGGTGAAAATTGCTTTTAACACGATTATTAAATTATTAATCTATGAGTTCTAGGAACCAATAAAAAAAAATTACGAGTTGTAGACATTTTTATGTGTAAGGGCAGATCTTGAACTTTTATAAATTCATGTGCATAATTTTATTTTTGGGGTAGATTATTTTCAGATTTTTCATGATAGTTTGAGGAACATTTTATTGGGTTTTCCTATTGTTTGCTAGTCAAATTAAGAGTCAATGAGTTGTTATCAATATTATTCACTGTTAAAAAGAATTTAGACTTGATTAATAGAATATAAAGTAATTCGTGGTTTGATATGGAATGACAAAGTTGGTTTTTTTACAGTTTTTATTTTATTTTATTTTTTCAAAAGTGATTCATGGATTGAGGTTGAGTGCCTAAAGTGTTCTCCCTCTTTGGTGTGCTGCTATTGTTCATGTCATTGTTAAAACAGTCCATCCCCCTGAATTACAACAAATTATTTTTTGATAAGTTGAATTACAACAAATTTCTATCTTTTCTTCCCAGTTTTTGACCCAAATCACACCCTTTCCTCTCCTTGTGAAAACCCTAAAAGCCTACTTTTTTTTTCTAACTATTTGCCATCAAATAACCCCTGAAAACAACCCTAAAATCCTTATCTTGTTGCTGTTGAGATTCTTGAGAATTACGAGGGAGTGGATACCTTGACTCCCAGTCTTTTTCAGTCACCAAAATTATATATTTTCCAATCCTAACTCAATCTAGAAACCCTAAAGCCTTTCTCTCACTATAACAAAGTCCAAGACATAACTTTTCCCATCCTAAAGCCCAGCACAATAACACGAAGATAGATTCCTAATTTGACCTTTATCACCTAAAAATGGTGGCTTTCTATGTCACTAACAACTAACTGGTTTTTATTTTTTCTTACATGGTTTTTATATGTGATTTTTATTTTTTAGTGACTAATCAACTGTAATTCTATATTTCTTATAATTGTTATCGAAGGGAATGGACTTGTATCTGAGAATGCTAAAGGCGGCACAGTTTCTGGGAATCAGAACCATGGGATGGCTGGTTTAAACCTTCTAAAAGATGAGATAGTTTCTGAACAATTGACCAGGTACTATTGGTGTCACCAATTAAGTTATTATTATTTTTTTTTTACCAGTAAACAGAATTTGTTAAGAGTGCAAAGGGGTACAACCTATGTACACATGAAATATACAAGATAAACACCAAGAAATCATGAAAAGAAAAAAAGATTGATAATTTCTAACAATTTTGAAAAAGAAAACAGCCATTAGCAGCTTTCCAATCATAGAGGGTCTTCAACACTAAAAGCTTCTACTTTAAACTTGTTTTCTTGTAGTCTCAAAATTACACACATTGCATTTTCCCCAAATATACTACATGATGCATAAGGGAATGGCATTCTACATGTTTACATTATGGTGCCTACCAAATTTTCTTTTCCAATAAGGGAGTAAATTCACCTCCCATCTAAGCATGACCCACTGCACTCTAAGTAAACATGAGATCATATCCCAAAGTTCATTGACTACTTCACAATGGAGTAGTAAGCGATCTGTAGTTTCCCTGCTCTTTTCACACATACAACACTGGTCCAACACTCTGATGTGATGCTTCCTCAATCAATTCATTGTAAGGATTTTATCTAATTTACCAACATGTGAAGGCCTGGATAGAATGCGATGGCAACTGTGTGGGAGTGGGGTCTTTCTCTGAGTGGATTGCTATTTTGATGTTGTTAACTGTTAGCATAATTGGAGTTGTTACTTTTCTGCTATTATTAGGAACATTCAATTCTTCGGCCTTGAGTCTCAACAGAAAGTGACTGCATCCTATGTTGTGGTCATTGGTCTTGGGGGGGTGGGTAGTCATGCAGCATCTATGCTTCTGAGATCGGGGGTTGGCAGGCTTCTCCTTGTGGACTTTGACCAGGTATATTCTGTGATGTCTCTCTTTGATTTTGTCCCTTTTTTTTTTTTAATGTTTGTCTTCTCTTATTGTTTTTCATACCCCTATAATACACATTTCACCATGTTGGTGTGTCTACTCCTATGCTAAATCCACACATGAAGCTTTCTTTTAGTTTATTTTACTAAACTGAGAAATATCTGATGAGATTTCCCTTAGTGTCTATTTTACAGAAATTGTAATGTAAAGAAGGGATTTAAACCACTGGCTAATTATTGTTTTTAATGAATGCATATTTGCATCAAATAGTGGTTTGAATCGTTTGATGTGTATTCATCATCCAGCTTGGCAATAGGACATGGATCTTTGATACCCAAACTAGAAAGTAACCAGTTATTAAAATGCACTTAAATGATGATAATTTATTGTTGTGATGTACTACAAAAAAAATGGTACTCTATAAGATCCATGATTTTTTACCTTATTAGTGTCATAGTTTAACTTGAAGGTGAACTTTAAATTACTTCTAGTTGACTTATTTGTTTAGGATTCCTTTATGATATGATATGATTTAAGCTACCCAACTGAAGAGGAACTAAAACTTTCCTCCCTACCTTGTGAATTTCTGAGTGCTTCTCTAGAACAGTTTCTCATAATTTTTTTCTCTCCCTCCTCTCCCCCCCCCCCCCCCACCCCCCCGGGGTACCACTCTTGAAAATAAGAAAAGGAAAAAACACATCCACTTTTTTTCCCCCCTAAGTTGGAAAATTGGAAAAAATTTATGGAATTGATTGTTTCAATTTCATACCTTTATTGCTCTTTCAACACTATCCAGAACATGAAACTTTGACCAAAATTTTGATATACGGTAAAAGCTGTTCAAATCTACCAGCAAAGATGACTTTTTCACATGATAGCTTGCATTAACTGGATGATTAATCGTGTTTTGATAATATTCCGAACATACGGCACACTGGTTCCATGAAGCACTTTACTTTTAATTACTTTTCAGTAATTTTATAAATTTTTTATTTGTTGTGGACAAAATGGTCCCTCCTAACTCTTAAGAATGCTAGTAATGATAGAAGACTGACATTAGTAGAAAAAAAATAATAAAAGGAGTATTGATTTTTGCTTTCATATTTGCATTGATTAGAATTTATTTGATTAGATTCATAAGATATATGTACTCATTCATTAATTACATGAGAAGGTATCACTTTCATCACTTAACCGACACGCTGTTGCAACAAGAGCAGATGTTGGCATTCCAAAAGCCCAGTGCCTCAAAGAGCATTTCCTATCAATCTTCCCAGAGTGCCATATAGATGCAAAAGTGCTATTATATGATGCATCATCTGAAGAAGAAATTCTTTCGGGAAACCCTGATTTTGTTTTGGACTGCATCGATAACATTGATACAAAGGTAACTTTTCTTGCCTATAACTATGATTAACATTCATGAATTTAGTTTTACCTGCACCAAAATTACTACTGTTGAATACTCAAATAATTTAATACTAGTTTTTGGACCTTAATTAACAAGAATTGCAGAAATTATAGTTTAACCCTTGAATACAAAATGGACCATAACTAATATAATAAAATCTAAATTAAAAACTGTTTTAACCTTAAAAGACTCATAAATATGTCTTGAATTAGTGAATATGCAAAGTAGTAGCAAATCAATCTTCTATCGTTTCATCATTGTTCCGCAGGTGGGAAAAGCTTGGCCTTGGGTTTTGAAGTGTTAAAGTATTAACTATTAAACATGAAACTTGCACCCATTCTTCAAACACCTACGGAAGCATTAAAGATAAAGAATCTATTTTTCACTCCATATCATTAAATTCATTTGGAATAATAAAATCAATGCTTGAAAGTCTTTTCAACTTTAAATCCTTCTTGAATTGATCCATAGCCATAACTTAAGTATCTTCCATGGTCTTGACTTTTCCATGATCAACCTTATGCTCACCTTGGTCAGTTGTGATCTCCGTTGCCCTTGTAATGCATTCTTTTAGCTGGTCTTGAAATCAAACATGGGGTGAAATGTAAGGCTGGATTTCTCTCTTTAGTGCAACTCCTTGTTGCATTGAACTAACACCCGATCGAAGTTGGTTTAACAGCAACTAGGCAGGGCCACATCTATCAGATTTTGAAGGGGTAACGGGTGCAATGTTTTTCAACAATGGTCGGGATAAAATTATATCTAACTTAAAACATCTAAGTTCTTGATCAACTTTATTTTGGCAAAGATATTTAGCCACAATAGCAACTGCTACTTATCCAAAGTTTCTTGCATAAAAGACAAATCTTCCAGTTTTGCTTATATGGAACACACTCTTTCATTCAATTGTTGCAAATTGAGCTTCGTCATATGTAAAAATCATATTTGAACACTATAAGATGCAATCTATTAGTTTTGAGATTATTCCATCGTTGCAAGCATGAATAGGAATAGTTTGGTTTTTTCTTAGTAATATACACGTGCATTTAGGGGGGCGGCAATTTTTCCCCTTGCTTCCACCCGTGAAGGCAGCGGGTTTTCCCCAATTTGATGTAGTGGCAGGGTAAGGGCAAGGTGAAATATATTGACTCAATGGTGAGGCAGGGATGGGTTTTAGTTTCCCCACTTCAAGTATATTTACATAAATGCCCTTAAATATATGTAAATATATGTGTGTGTGTGTTTTCTTTCAGTTAGGGGTTCTCTTCTCTCTTCACAGTTATCAAAAGCTCCTCACCTCCTCATCATCTTTTTTTTGATAAGTAATAAGGATATATATTCAAGAACACTGCCTTATGCAGAAAAACATAAGGCAGCGAGAAAAATACAGATAGGAAAGAAAAAGAAGAGAGAAAAAAGAAAGGAAAAGATACTAAATACAAAGGAGAGAGCTAAGGAACATAGAGAGAGAGTCACTAGAGGTGATTCCCCAAGCCCTAGACCTGTCAAAGAGGGAGCTTCTGAAAGAGGCCAATAATTGGTCATCCGAGCTTTCCAAGTCCTCAAAAGTCCTCCAATTTCGCTCCCTTCAAAGACACCACATTAAGCACAAAGGAGCTAAATTCCAAATGCTAGACGAATGTTTTCCAAGCCAATTCCACCAACCAAATAGAGTATCTGCAACCGTTCTTGGCAAGACCCATGAAATCCCAAAAGTTCTAAACACCAAACTCCACAACCTATGAGCCTTACCGCAATGAAGAAGCAAATGATCCACCGTTTCCCCATTACAACAGCACATAATGCACCAGTCAACAAAATCCATCCCTCTATCCCTCAAATTACCACTTGTAAGGATCTTATCCCACACAGCAATCCACACAAAGAAGGAAACATGCCGAGGAGCCTTAATCTTCCATACACCTTTCCAAGGAAAAGTTATGGGCAAAGGACTTCTTAACTTATTGTAAAATGATTGAACATCAAAGTCCCCATTCTTTGTCAACTTCCATCGCACATGATCTCCATTCTCAGTGGGAGGTAGATTCGAACCCAAGGTGCGGAGAAAATCATCCACACCACCCATTTCCCAATCATTTGGTCTCCGAATAAAATGAACATCCCAACTTCTCCGTTCTTCTATCCCCAATCTTTCAAGAGAAGAGGCCACTGATGCCTCTTTATCGGAAGCCACCCCAAAGACATTCGGAAAAGACAATTGAAGTGGAGACTCCCCACACCATTGATCTGTCCAAAGCTTAACTCTATTGCCCACCCCTACCTGGAACCGAATATTTTTGCTAAATTCCTCCCATCCCATTTGAATACTTCTCCATAAGCCACATCCGTGTACCCCTCTACCTAGCTTGGATGTCCATCCCAATCACCTCCTCATCATCTCCAATCTCCTTTCTTTCTCACTCACACTTAAAACCAAATAAAACCTGAACTTCAAACAAATTCAACATATACTAGCCCCCTAACCCTACACCTCCTTGCAGAGAGAGAGAGAGAGAGGAAATGTAACTTTAACTGGATTATTAAGTGGGTTATACACTTGGGGACATGCCAGCACCTGACACAGAGTCCATGTAACATTGGTTTGTACGTATATATGTGCTTTATATGATCATTTGATCCAATGTAATATGATGCTGTTTTCAGCCTTGAGTGTAAGAAATTTTGCAAATTTTATGATTTGATGATATGGAGGCACTGATAAAAAAAATTCTATTGTATCCGAATTGTGGATATGGGTTCTTCCTTTTGTATATGGATTAATTTTTTTGGGAAGGGCCATGCTAGCAAGACTTGATTTAGATGCATATGACAATGATGTGAGAATGACATTGGACATTTTCTACAAAATTTGGTCTGCACCTGAAAACAGTGTCTTTACAAGTCTACACAAGCCAAAAAATTATTTTTCTCCAGCCGCCCCTCTGTCATTATAATTCACTGCTGTGTTCCAAACAAGAATTATGATAGTAATGAAGTTTCAATTTTCAATTTGTTGATTTGTTATATGTAATAGGTGGCACTTCTTGCTGCATGTGTACGTAGGGGTCTGAAAGTTCTATCTGCAACAGGAGCTGGTGCAAGAGCTGATCCAACAAGAATACGTGTTGCTGATTTGAAAGAGTCAACAAATGACCCGCTATCTCGTGCGGTAATGATTTTTTCATTTTTCTTATCAACAAATTTTAAGCTGTTCAGCAGTTTTGAATATGCTTCTGTCTGATTGTTTTTTTGCAGAACCATGTTGCGTAAAAGATGCCCATTTATAAAACATGAAAACTAAGGTCTTATGCATTTTGGAACTTAGATATTTTGTAGCTCATATTTATCAATTAAAAAAAATAAAATGAAATAATCGTTTAGTATATACATATAATCAATATCTTTGTATTTGAGTGTTTATAAAAAATAAATAAGTAAATGCAATTCTTTTTTTTGAATGTGTGCACCGTGTGTACATATGCATGTATCTTTGTTACAAACTTGATTTAAGTATTCTGTGTATCTCAGGTGTGCTATAATTTATCTGTTAGACTTCCTAAATATGGATATGTGCCATCTTGTTTATGTATTTTATTTTTGTGGTAATTATACTTTCTCTGCTTGTGGTATGGTCTGAGTTTGCTCTTTACCCCACCTAAGATTATTACCATTGCCCCCACAAACCAGAACCCTTGAACCACCCACCATAGGCATTATAATATAGCTTTTGACTCAAGCTTTATTTGCTTGTAAGCCTCATAAGCCTCCACTGTTATTGTGGATGGGTGGCGATATATTTGGGTAGCAGGCGTAGGCAGCTGGTGATGTTGGTTTCGCTGTCGTTGGACATTGGCTCATGGGGTGTGTTAGGGCTATGGAGTTGAGTGCTGCTAGTTTGAAATTCTTTCTTGCATTTCCAAAAAAAAAAAAAAAAAAGAGTGCAATGTGGTGTTAGTGCTATGATGGGGTTGTGGGGAAATTGAGTAACAGCTGGTGGTGGGCATTGGATTGGTGGCTGGTTTGTTTTCAGAATGTAGATGTGATGGTGATGGATTTTGGGTAGCAAGTGTAGGTTGGCACACTTGGCAATGATGTTGGTTTGCTGGTGGTGGCGGTGTTTTGCTGTGGTTGGCCATGTGTTCATGGTGGTATTTAGGACTATGGGGTCAAGTGCTGCTAGGTTGCAATTCTTGTTTGCATTTCAAAACAAATGGGTGTGACATGGTGTTAGTGCCATGATGGAGTTGTGGGGAAACTGAGTATTGGCTGGTGGTGGGTGTTGGATTTTCGGGCGGTGAGTGTCATAATGGTGACTTTTGCCCATGGTGTTGGCTGCAGTTGGGTGTTTGAAACTTTGGTGCTGTCGGTGAGGGGTTTTTTTTTTTTTGTTTGGGGGGGGGGGGGGGGAGGGTAGCTATGGATGATAGTGAGGTGTTCAGGGTTATCCCACCAATGATAGGGCCTAGGGGTGGTGATTAGGGGTTTTATGAGCAGTGGGTAATGGGTCTTGACAGGTTATAAGGTTGGACTGTGGTGGTTTTGATGGCCAGCTATCAAAACCACAAATTCCTATCATCCTCATCAACTGGCCTTCATGTCACCACAAATTCCTCTAAATCTGAAAGTACCAACTAACAGATTTACAAAAGCTTTGTATAATTAAAATTAAAGGATTCCCATTTAAAAGAAAAAAAGGCTCAAATATACAAAAGGTGTTAGTGTTCACTTGGTAAGGATCTCGCTTGTGAAGCGTATTAGTTTCATTGATGAAAAGGACTGGAGGTCATGAAGGAGATGGAGAACTGGGATTATCTTTGGGTGCTTCATATCAATTTTTTTAATGTCTGGACTTTGGAGAATGAGTGAGTGTACACGGCTAATGGTGTTGACCATAAGTGGGTAAAGTGCAACTTGTTGAACTTCAAGTTAGCAAACCAAATTCGACACAAACCTTTTGTAGTTGAAGTGTAATTTTCCCTTTATTTTTTTAATCAACATATGGTACCAAGGATATATAAAGTAGTGTTGATTTTTTACAGGAAATGAGTATTGAAAAGAGAGGAGAATCTAAAAGAGAGGAGGACAAGGCATCTTTCAAGTACATGTAAAATAAAAAAAGTTGTGAAAGAAGAGAATCACCTAAATATGTCTTCTTTAAAAGGAATCCCCTTACCCACCCCCACCCTCCCTCTATTCCACACAAAAAACAAAAAAGGAAATTGGAGGCTCCTTGGTAATATGCGTATATGATAATTTTCAGTTTATGATTGCATTTACTTCACATTAACTACTTTTGTTGGCGCTCAACTTATATAAAAGTATTGGGACAAATTTACTTTTTCCTTCATTTATTTACTAGGTGAAGATTGCATGCTTTTTGGTTATTATTATTACAGGCATTAATATGCAACTCCTTTTTCCCAAATCTCTGTTTCAGGTAAGACACCGACTAAGGAGAGATCATGGCATTGACGGTGGCATTCCTGTTGTGTTTTCGCTCGAGAAACCTAAAGCAAAACTGCTTCCATTTAAGGGAGCAAGTGGAGAAGAAGAAAATCCCTCAGACTATCAGGTGCAAATGTTTTACTTGTTAGTTTGAAGTATATGTTACCTTTTCTTTTCCTTTTTTTTTTTTTCCTCAAAAAAGTAATTTACTCCAAAGAATTCTGATATTTGGCGTATTTATCCATAAAAGTAATTAACTCCTTTTTTTCCTCTTTTAGATTTGGTTGAGCATTGTAGTTTGAGAGCTGTTTGTTATTCTTTTTTATTGCACCCCTTGTGTACCTAGTTTTTATTTTATTTTTTATTTTTATTTTTTTTTTAAATAAAATTTTCCTTACTTATCAACCAAAAAAAAAAGAAAAAAACAAAACTAGATATTGTACAAGAAAATTAATTAATTTCTCCCTATTTGTAAACATTCTAACTTCTTATCCTTATATCAGATAGTACCAGGGTTTAGGGTTCGCATAATACCTGTTCTAGGAACCGTCCCTGCAATTTTTGGACAAGTAATGGCCTCCTATGTTGTGACGCAACTAGCAGGGGTGCAAGTCCAAACAGAGCCTGTGGTAAATTTGGACATGGATCATTACCGGATGCTTCATCAACGCCTTATTGAGCATGAGGAATCATTGTATGGCACAGCCATGGAAGTCCAGGTATGAAGTTTCCCTTGATAAGTTATTGTTAAACAAAATTGCTCTTATTTATTTATTTGCGAATAAGGTGTCTAGAGTTCACTTAGCACCTGACTAATTCCTAAAGCTCTTTTTAGGCTCTTTTAATATTAAGTTTGTTAGTTCTTTGGAGCAGATAAGACCTCTCTTACTCTCTCTCTCTCTCTCTCTCTTCTAATTCTTATCAACAACCACAACAAGCCTTAGTCCCAAATTTTGTGATCAGCTCTCTCTTCTAATTCTTTTATGTAAAATTTATTGTATGCATCATGTGCACTTGGGTTAGGTAGATACATTTTACCTGCCTGTATGAATATATGAGCTCACCCTCCTCTTATTGAAATAAAAGGGAGGAGATGCCAAGACTTTAGGAGAGAATTAGGGGCCAATTACAAGTTAGTCAGTAAAAAAGGTTCTAGCTATCAATCTTTTATTTTTTTTATTTTTGTTTAATAATTGATACCTCTTTTAAGAGTTGCCAAAGGACTTGATACCAGGAAGAAAAAGTTACAAGTATAAGGTGGAATGAGTTTGGCCTCCTATAAAAATGAGAAGAGTCATGGCACCATATGCTAGTTATTAAATTTTGATTTTATGGGAAAGTCCTTTAAACTTTTTGGTTAAATGCTTGTGTAATCTATTGCCATTTTTTATAGGTAGATATTGAAGAAGTGATGTACGTTGCAAAAGAGTTGTGGCATGGACGAAGTGCAAGAGAGCAGTCTCCAAAAGATGTCGGACGTGGAATGTGGCGATCTGTTAATGAATTAATGCTTGTGAGGTATAGTTTGCATTTGTATTGGATGTGATTGACCATTTTGAACCTTGCCTAGCATTTGGGGGAGAATATTAAAAAGAAATACTAAAGTTATAAAATTAGTCTTTTGGTGTATGAACTATATAGTCAACTCAGCAAACAAAGCCTAAGATCTTAATTAGGATTGGCTTGACCACTCCTTTTCTGCTATTTATCTCTTATCAGGGCCTTGTCTACTGTTCATTCACTGGTTGTCATTCTTTCTCTCACTTCATTGGCTGATTTCTCTTTGGTAAAACTCGGGTATAGTTTCTTAGGTGTTATACCTTAGGTTCCCCAATTAAATTTAAACACATGGTTGCATTGACTTTTATTGTTGTTGGAAAGTGAAATTTACATTACTTTCCAACAATTGTCATTGGAAATGGTAATATTGTTTGTACTGCCTTGGTCAATGCTGTCATAGGAACCTATGATGCAGCAGCTAAGAAAGTGTACCTGAGTTCTGCCCTTTCTCCAGTCTTTCTCTTAGTTATGGCACCTTGATTTGGAATCTTGTATTGAGCAGTTTGGTGCAGTTAGATTCTATTCTGAACATAAATACCATCATTTTTACTTAAGGCAATCTTTCTCAAATATTTGAACTAGAGTACATTGCGGTTAAGTATGTGCACAAGAGCATTGAGCTATTAAACTATGATCATCTAAACCTGTTGAATTTCACCATGTCTACCATGTTTGTCATGTAGCGTTATCTTTCTTATCGAAATTGATGTTGCCCTGATGGTGAATGTAGACTATTTTATCACTGACATTTTTGAGCTTGTCTCCATTTCTTCAGGTGGGATCAGGAAAAGCCCGCGACAGTGTCAAACTTAATTCTATTAAAGTTTAGCGAGGTATATATCATTTATTGACATTTTATTGAATGAGTGAGTGCTCATGATATCTTGAAGCCATCAATAGATTACGTAACTTTGGCGGCATTAATACAATGGAAGATAACACTAATTGCAACTCATCCCAAAAAACAGAAAATACTACCTAGTCGTGTTTTTCTTGCATTTTTTTCCTCCCTTGTCACTTCGTATATCAAAGCACACATAACTATTAAAGCTCAAAATGTAGGTGCTTGAGCAATAAGTACATGACCTGAATTTTCTAAATGTGCTCCACTAAGCAGATGGCTTATGCCTGCCACCAATTTTCTAGCAAAACATGTCATAGTGTTATATCTGGATGTTTCAAGGTAATGCTTTATCCATTAGAATTTTCTTTTTCTTTTTCTTTTTTTGGATAGGTAATGAAAAAATTTTATTAAGAAAAAAAATAGCCAACTTGAGTACATTGAGGATGTACTATGGGGCAAAAATCAAGAACCAAAATTACAATGACCAAGTAAAAGATAAATAAGAAAAATGCGATAGAGCCACACTCCATGCAAGGAGAGTATGTAAGAAAAAAGACTTAATCTCTAGCAAGGACCGGTCACATCCCTCAAAGCATTTAGCATTTCTTTCACTCCATATACACCACATCAAGCAATGTGGCACAAGTCTCCAAAAATCTATATTGTGATGTTGCCCGAATTTATCTTGCCAAGACTCAAACAACTCAAATACCTTATGTGGCATAACTCAATCAAGTCCAAACATACAAAACACCAAAGACCACAGTTCAAAAGCAATGGGGCAATGAAGCAAAAGATGATCCACCGACTCCCTACACCTCTTACACATATAATACCAATCAAGACCAATAATATGCCTTTTACGAAAGTTATCAGTTGTAAGAATCATACCTAACGAAGCTGACCATGAAAAGAAAGCCACCCTTGAAAAGACCTTCGATTGCCACACCAACCTCCAAGGGAAAGAAAGAATAGGTGGGTAGAAAGAAAGATAGAAACCTTTAACTTCAAACCTCTAATCCTTACTGGCTTCCAATAAACCTTATTAGGGCCAACCCCCCGCACTTTCGAAGAGTAAAAAATGTCCATAAACCGATTAAAAGAATCTTCCTCCCAATCCTGCGGTGAATGATAAAAGTGGAAATTCCAATGAATTCTCCCACCAGACCAACACATAACCTTCGCCACTGAAGAGTCCCTAGCCTTACTAAGTCAGTAAAGATCTGGAAAAGCCTCTTTAAGGATACAATCCCCACACCACACATGCTTCCAAAACTTCACTCTAGTACCATCACCTACATCATATCGTAGGAGTTTAGAGAAGTTCAGCCAGCCACTTCTAATAAACCTCCAAAGGCTAAGGCCTAACACCATATGCACTTGTCACCTTTTTTGTGCACCAACCACCCCAAGTATTCACATATTTCGCCCCTATAACCCTCCTCCATAACGTATCTGTCTCTAAACCATACCTCCATTACCACTTGCCCAACAAAGCAGAGTTAAAGCTTCTCAATCGTCTAATACCTAGTCCCCCAACCTGAATTGGCTTACAAACCTTAGCCCAATTCACCAGATGTAACTTAGAATCACCACTCACACCACACCAAAGGAAATCTCTCTATAATTTCTCCATGCGATTACCTACCTTCCTAGGTATAGGAAGAATGGAAAGGAAATAAGTAGGTAAGGAGGAGAGAGTACTTTTAATAAGAGTTACTTAACCCCCCCAGATAAATAAAGCCTCTTCCACCTTGCTAGTCTTCGTTCCATCTTCTCTAATATAGGATTCCAGATTGACAACTCCTTGAATTTAGCCCACAAAGGAAATCCCAAATATTTCAAAGGAAGGGAAGAATGCCTACAAACCAATAGCCCCACCAACACATCCAGATTACGTACCTCACTAACTGGTACCGACTCTGACTTCCCCAAATTAATTCTTAACCCTGAAACCTCCTCAAATCTAGTTTGAATCTCCCTCAAAGTAACCAGCTGATTAGGGTTAGCATCACAAAAAATAAGGGTGTCATTTGCAAATAAAAGATGAGACACCAACATCGAAGTACTAGGTGTAGAACCTACAGAGAAGCCCGAAAACTATCCAGCAATGGCAGCCATGTCTCAAAGCCTCCATAACAACATCAAAGAGCAACAGAGATAGAGGACCTTGCATAATCCCCTTAGAGTTTCCAAAGAAATTTAAAGTACTTCCATTAATCAAAATGGAAAATTTAACAGTAGAAATACAAAACATAATCCATTTTCTCCACTTTTTTGAAAACCCACGACATTGCAACATATAGATTAGAAAACCCTAATTCACATGATCATACGCCTTCAATCTACTATCAATACATTCAGAAGCAATTAACACGGAATCTAAGATTTGTCTACCTTTTACAGATGCATTTTGTGAATTTGAAATAAGCCCATATGCCACCCTTTGGAACCGATTAGCCAACACCTTCGAAATAATCTTGTACATCCCACCAACTAAACTAATTGGCCAGAAATCCTTGATCTCCACAGCATTTGCCTTTTTAGGAAAGGGCAAGAAATGCAGTATTAAGACTCTTCTCAAATACGGCTTGAATATGAAAGTTCTGAAAAACTTCCATAATCTCTTCTTTCAACACACTCCAACAAGACTAGAAAAAAGCCATGGAAAAACCATCTAGGCCAGGAGCCTTATCACCATTAAAACCATTAATCACCCCATACACCTCTTCCTCATCAAACGGCCTATCGAACCAAATAGCATCCTCAGAATATCTAGAGAATTCCATGTCATCAAGGGCAGGTCTGTTAACCACATCTTCATAATAGAGCTGCCTATAGAAGCGAGAAATACACTCGGCTATGTCCTCCGGATTCGAAGACAGCTCTCCATCCCCCTTAAGCCTATCTATTTTCTCCTAACTCATTCACAGTGTATTTGGCACTCCAAATCCCCTTGGTTTTCTTTTTCAAAAAAGCTACTTTAACTCACTTGGTGGGTCCCACTAGTCAGAATGGCTATTTGCCCATTATCTTCAAAACCTGCATGTATGCCTACTGCCTCTTTCCTCTCCCCACAGAAACCCACTGAACCAAAGAAGCCAAACCCACAGAAATCCACACTGCAATGCGTTTCTCTCTCCCTAGACCCACAGATCGGCAGCCGCTTCTCTCTCCAGGCAGCCCTTTCTCTCTCCCCGCGGTGTGGATTTTTCCAAATTGATACTCTCTCTCATTGTCTCTCTCTCTCTGTCCTCAAAGGTTTGGTGGGTTTCCTGCTTCTGGGTTTTGTGTGTGTTGGGAGCAGATTGCATTGTTGTGGACTTGTACTTGGAGAAGAGATTTGTGGATTTTGGAGGATGAAAATGGTTGTCTGGAGTGTTGTGTATGTGTTTGTGGGTTTTCTGGTAAATACAAATAATGGAGGATCCGGTGGATGTGTTACTTTGAAAGACCGAGAGCCGGAGGGAGATGATAGACCAAGAGAGATGAAGCAAAATCAATGAGACTCTGTTTCTGCTTCTAGTGTTACTGTGTTAGGCTGTTAGTAAATGAGTTTGAGTGCAGGACCAAGGAGCTGTTGGTGACAATTACTGCTGTCTGACTTCAGCGAGACAAGTCACCCGCATGGGTTCCATTTTGTGTGTTTTATTACTGTTTTGCCACTTAACTCATTTTCCTAAAAGCTGAAAACTTAAGTGTCTCACTATATCACAATGGGTTTATCGACCGGGGGAAAGAGGGGGCGGGGGGACTATATTTTACAATGGTCTTATTTTTTTGGGACTTATGCTTCAATTATCTTATAGTCATCATTTTCTTATATTTTTATTCTGCTCAATATAATGGAAAGATATTTACCCTTCCCTATGCCTCTCTCTGTCTCTGTCTCTGTCTCTCATGAGGAGAGTATTTAAGCTCTAGAGGTTGAGGGTGACATTGTTTTGGTCATTATTGTTTAGGCATTGACATTACAAACTACATTAAATCAATCACCATTTGAGGTGATGCGAAATGGAATGTAGTGGCTAATTGAATTTATTTGCCAATATAGGAAATGTTGCACCGATTTTCTCTTTACAGTGTGACAATCTTTTTTGCCAGTTCTAGTATTTGGCTGTTTCTTTTTTATTTTTTCCCTTCCTGAAGAGCTTGCTTTAGAAAATCTCATGACTCTCTTTTTATGTTTTCTTGTCTAATTAGGCAGATGAGCATGAATCAAGCACACTTGATGATATCAAAGAAAAGGAACCTGAATTTTTTAGGAGAGTGACATCTGTGCTGAAGCGAGCTGAACTGGACTTTGGTTTGTAGCCATTGGTTTTTTTTGTTTTTTTTTCCTTACTAGGGTTTTTGTTACCAATGAGTCTGCGATATGTTATAGCTTTAGGAACATTTTGAGTATGGGTTTTTGCGATATGTTATACCAATGGTTAGTGTCATTTTTGCAGGCAATATAAATTCAAAATTTAGGGCGTCAAATTAGAAACTTCTTTTCACTTATGTAAGTGTGTAAAGTTATCTTCATTAAGATTATCCGATGCTGTTTTTTTGACACAGATCTCTTTTACTCAATTGTCGCAGTTAATATACAACCACATTATTTTGCTTTATTTTATTACCAGCTCCATGCGTGGGCACAACCTCACAAGCTGCAAAGATGATAGACAAATAACCTAGACACTACTCAACACTTATATTTTAAAGAACCTGAGATTCATTTGATACATTTTAGACTCAAATGTAGGGGTGGCAAAATTAGACATGACCTGTGAATCCAACATGACACAACACGAAATTAACAGGTTATGGGTTGAGGTTTAATGAGTTCATGTTATATTTGGGTTTACACGACTAACCCATTTAATAAACGGGTTGGATTAGTGTCCATCACATGGAATTCGTTTAACTTGTCTAATCCGTTTAATTAAATGATATTTTACTCTTCAAGCCCGAGGTATATAAATTTATTAGTTGTCGTGGTTTATTTTCTTTGACATATTATGATTGATTATTTATGATAATGAGATTTGTTTTAGTTTAGAATGATTATTTGTGATGCAGTTACTTGTTAATTTTAAATTTTATATTAAAAATATTTATTTGTTTGGTTTTTCATAATTGTTAAGTGCTGAATTGATGAGGTGATAATAGCTGAATTCGAGGTTAGCTAAGCCTCCTTGGATGAATGAAGAATGGAGAAGAAGAGAAAGTAACAGAGAGAAGAATAAAATAACAGAAAGATTATGGAGCTTTACTCAATACATGCCTCATATGGTTACATTCTCTCCTCCTTATACCCGGATTCTCTTTGGTAAGTGGCTGCACATGGCTGTGCTTACAGCTGTGTAACTAACTCACACTCCAGCTGTCCTAGCTGTCACAACTAACTTCCCAAACCTTCACACCTGATTCGGGTACCAGCATCCCTATAGCCTTATTGTAGTTCCTACATACTTGCCTATGCTATCTTAGCTAATTAGGTACCTTAGCATGCAGCCAAGCACTTAACCAATTAAAATAGCAAAGGTTATCACATTTAGCAATCCTAATTAAGACTCCTAACAATACCTCCCTCTTTAAAAGACCTTGCCCACAAGGTGAGGGAACCTCTGCTGCATCACATATAAGTTCTCCCAAGTGGCATCATCAACACCCTCTCCTTGCCACTGAACTAAGACTTGAGTGATGGTCCTATTTCGAAGCTGGTGTGACCTTTCCTGCAGCACAGCTACAGGCTCTGTGATGACTGCCCCTTCCATATCAGTAGGTGGTAGAGTGGGGATTGAAACCACATGTTGACCCAACTTAGCTTTCAAGCAAGATACATGGAAAGTGGGATGGATTTTAGAATTTGGAGGTAAATCCAATTTATATGACACCTCCCCAACCTTCTGCAAAATCTGGAATGGTCCATAGAACTTAGGAGCTAATTTCTTCAACTGATAGTGCTTAAGGGACTTCTGTTTGTAAGGTTGGAGCCTCAGGAACACCCAATCCCCCACAGAGAAGCTTCTCTCAGTCCTCTGCTTGTCAGAATATAGCTTCATTCTGTTTAGTGCTGCTACTAAATTCTGCCTTAATAGGGAAGTCAATTGCTGTCTAGTCCTCAAATGAGCATCCACTCCTTCAATTTTTGTTGTACCAGCAATGTAGTCCATCAATCGTGGAGGAGGGTAGCCATACACTGCTTCAAAAGGAGTGAGCTTGAGTGAGGTGTGGAAGTTGGTATTAAACCAATACTCAGCAAGTGGCAACCACTCCACCCAAGTGGCTGGTCTGTCAGCTGCAAAAGCTCTCAGATAGTGTTCAAGACTCTTGTTCACAACCTCTGTTTGGCCATCTGTCTGAGGGTGATATGCTGAGGACATTGCCAATTGAATGCCCTGAAGTTTCATCAGTTCTTGCCAAAAGTGAGAAGTGAAAACAGGGTCCCTGTCACTCACAATTGAAGTAGGCATCCCATGCAATTTAAACACATGTTGCAGATACAAATTTGCCACTTTAGAAGCAGTGTAAGGATGTGACAAGGCTATGAAGTGAACAAACTTTGTGAACCTGTCCACCACTACCATCACTACTTCCTTCATCTGAGACTTTGGCAAGCCTTCAACAAAATCCATGCTCACAGCCACCCAAGGTCTCTCAGGAATAGGCAAGGGCTGTAGTAGACCTGCTGGATGACATGTTTCATGCTTGAGTCTTTGGCAAGTGTCACACTCCCTAACATATTTCCTCACATCTGACTTCAATCCGGGCCAATAGAAGTCCCTTTGAACCCTGTGCAAGGTTTTAAGGACCCCAGAATGTCCCCCCCATGGCCCATCATGTACTTGCTGCAGAATAGCTGTTTTTAAGGCTTCACATGACCCCACATACATCCTACCCTTGTACAACAGCAGCCCATTGTGCATACTAAATCCCTTAGGACCTTCCTTACCTGATGAAAAAACTTCCAAAATACTCTTAACATGGGCATCAGTAGCATAACTGGTTTTAAGTTGAGCTAACCAGTCAGGAGTAGGGAAAGAAATCATGCACAAAACCCCATTTTGAGATGAGACTTCATCACTAGGGACTTGTCTGGACAAGGCATCAGCTACTACATTTTCTTTACCCTTCTTATATTCCACAATAAAGGCATACCCTAGCAGCTTGGTGATCCACTTTTGTTGGGCTGGAGTACCAATTTTCTGTTCCAGAATATACTTGAGGCTCTGCTGGTCTGTTCTTACCAAAAAGGAGTTTCCAACCAGGTATGGCCTCCACCTCTGCACAGCAGTGACCAAGGCCAGCAGTTCCTTTTCATAAGTTGATAAAGCTAAACTCCTGCCTTTAAGAGCTTGGCTGTGAAAGGCTATAGCTCTCCCTTCCTGCATCAACACAGCTCCCAATCCAACACCTGAAGCATCACACTCCACCACAAATAGTTTATCAAAGTTTGGAAGAGCTAAGACAGGTGGATTGGACATAGCAGACTTGAGATTCTGGAATGCCATCTCAGCTTCTTCAGTCCAAGTAAAAGAATCCTTTCTCAAAAGGGCTGTCAGTGGGGCTGCAATCTGCCCATACCCTCTCACAAACTTCCTGTAATACCCTGTGAGACCTAGGAATCCCCTCAAGGCCTTAACATCCTTTGGAGTAGGCCATTGCTGCATTGCCATTGTTTTCCTAGGATCTGTCCTTACTCCTTCACCAGAAATCAAGTGGCCCAAGTACTCCACCTCTTCACAAGCAAAGACACACTTGGATTTCTTTGCAAATAACTTCTCCTTAGTTAACACCTCCAATACAGTCTTGAGATGAGAAACATGTTCAACCAGGGACTTGCTGTACACCAGAATGTCATCAAAAAACACAAGAACAAACCTTCTAAGGTAGGGTCGAAACACTTGGTTCATTAGGGACTGAAATGTTGAAGGAGCATTAGTGAGTCCAAAGGGCATAACCAGAAATTCATAATGCCCTTCATGAGTCCTAAAGGCTGTCTTAGGAATGTCTTCCTCACTCATCCTAATCTGATGATAGCCTGACCTTAAGTCCAGTTTAGAAAAAATGCAAGCACCATTCAGCTCATCAAGCAATTCATCAATAACAGGTATTGGAAACTTATCCTTAATGGTATTCAAGTTAAGCTGCCTATAATCAATGCACATACGCCAAGAACCATCTGCCTTCCTTACCAACAAAACAGGAGATGAAAAGGGACTGCAACTATTCCTTATAGAACCAGCATTCAACAAGTCCTTAACTATTTTTTCTATCTCATTCTTTTGATAAAAAGGATACCTGTATGGCCTCTGGCAGACTGGTTGAACTCCATCTTTAAGGGTAATATGGTGCTCATGACCCCTGAGAGGAGGCAGGCCTACTGGAGTATCAAAAACCTGAGAAAAATCTTGCAGTAAATCAGTTACTGCCTCAGGTAATGCAGCCTGTTTCTCCAGTGATGAAGGGCTTGAAATATGAACCAACAAACCCTTTTTGATTGGGGTTTTAAGAAATTGGTCACCATCAATGAGATGTGAATCAGTTTGCTTCAATCCTTGCAGCTTGATGTTGTGCCCTTGATGACAGAATTCCATAGTTAAGAATTGAAAATTCCATTGAATATCACCCAATGTAGTTAGCCACTGTGTTCCTAGCACCACATCACATCCTCCAAGTGGTAACACATGGATTTGAATAGAAAACTCCCTTCCCTGCAAGCAAACTGGTACTTGATCACAGAATCCCTTAGTCCTGATCAAGGCACCATTGGCTACCCTGACCTCCAGTGTCTGTGATTGGTCAACTGCTAGTTTCAGTCCAGGAACTAAGGCTGCATTAATGAAGTTATGGGTGCTGCCTGTGTCAAGCAACACTACCATACTTACTCCATTGATTTTACCCCTAATCCTCATAGTACCAGGCGTGGGGTTACCAATTAAAGCATATAAGGTTATCTCAACCTCCTCAGGATTGGCATTAGTGTTTTCTTCCTCAACCATTGAACCTTCCCTGTCTTCTTCCAACTCAGTAATCTTGACACCCGACTGTGGATCAAGTCCTAAATCAATTCCCTCAAGCAGAAATATCTTAGCACTTTTACATTTATGACCAGGACTCCATTTATCATCACAATTATAACATAATCCTTTCTTTTTCCTATCTTCCATTTGAGCAGGAGAGATTCTTTTAATTGGAATTCTAGACTTGGCCTCTAAAAATGTGTTGACTCTAGGAGGACCCAAAATAGATGGCTTACCCGATTCTTGTTGGATTCTAGAACTCCTTTTGCAACTGCTCCAATACTCCTCTTGAATCTTAGCCAAACCAAAGGCTGCATTCAATGATGGTGGATTTAACATTCTCACAGGCAAACGGATTTCATCTCTCAAACCACTTAAGAAGCAACTCATCTTGTGTGTTGATGATAAGCCTTTGATTCGATTAGATAAGGCCTCAAATTCAGCTTTGTAAACAGCTACTGTTGAAGTCTGTTTCAACCTGGTAAGGGCCTCCATTGGATCATCATATGGTGTTGATCCAAATCTGACATACAAGGCTTGTACCATACCCTCCCAATTACAGAAAATTCCAGCACCCTCTGCGTCCTGGTACCACACCAGAGCTTCTTGGTCCATGTGAAAGGAAGCCACCAAAAGTTTCTCCATAGCTGGAGTTTGGTAATAAGCAAAATACTGATTAGCTTTGTAAACCCAGCTAGCAGGATCATCACCTGAGAAGCGAGGGAAATCAAGCCTAACAGGTTTGCCAAGGGTCATTGTTGAGGAATTATGAATTGTAGATGAAGGTTCCTGTAATCTATTGTCATCCGTGTTCAACTTCTGAAGAATTGAAATAAGATGTTGGTTCATCTCATTCATTGTTCTGGTATGAATCTCCTGAATCTTTTGAATTTCCTGTATGCTTTTGCCATGATGATCAGAGGTAGTTCGAAGAGAAGAAATAGCTTCATTAGTGGCTGCCATGGCAGCTGTTGATCGTGTCTCAGCCATTAGTCACAGAATCTCTGCTCTGATACCAATTGTTAAGTGCTGAATTGATGAGGTGATAATAGCTGAATTCGAGGTTAGCTAAGCCTCCTTGGATGAATGAAGAATGGAGAAGAAGAGAAAGTAACAGAGAGAAGAATAAAATAACAGAAAGATTATGGAGCTTTACTCAATACATGCCTCATATGGTTACATTCTCTCCTCCTTATACCCGGATTCTCTTTGGTAAGTGGCTGCACATGGCTGTGCTTACAGCTGTCTAACTAACTCACACTCCAGCTGTCCTAGCTGTCACAACTAACTTCCCAAACCTTCACACCTGATTCGGGTACCAGCATCCCTATAGCCTTATTGTAGTTCCTACATACTTGCCTATGCTATCTTAGCTAATTAGGTACCTTAGCATGCAGCCAAGCACTTAACCAATTAAAATAGCAAAGGTTATCACATTTAGCAATCCTAATTAAGACTCCTAACAATAATTCATATCAAAGTTTTTTTTTTTTTTTTTTTTTAATTATTATTATTAAAAACACACTGAAACTATTATTAGAACAACATCACAATACAAGAACATCCTGGATAAGAGCTTGTTGAATATAATAAGGAATCTCCTCAATTCAAATGATATCATTGACAAGGTTTTGAGCTTGTCTTGCTAGAATGTGAGCTGGCTTATTGCCAGTCCTGCGTACATGAGAAAAATTGACAACACCAATTTCAGCACCTAACTCATGAATGCCTTCCGCAACAGCAGCAACAGAGGTGGGCAATAGTGCAGATCGTTTGACAGCATTGGATATTGTCAAGGAATCACCTTCCAACACCCCATCTCGCAGCCCCAAATTTCTTGCTAGTAACAGATCTGCCTCAATAGGCTTTAGTTTCCACTTCAAGTGTCCCCAATGGAGCTTTAATTTTTCTGCACAACACCAATTCCCGCTTGCTTCTTTGATGTAAATAGAGCTCCATCTACATTTATTTTTATTAAACCCGCTGAAGGAGGTAACCAGGCCGAGTGCAGAGACCATGGCTGTGCTTCAGGTAAGTGCAGAACCGGGTCTGATGCAACAGCAGTATCTAAATCCACTGCAAACCGTGGCTGTGCTTCAGGTAAGTGCAAAATCGGGTCTGATGCAACAGCAGTATCTAAATCCACTGCAAACCGTGGCTGTGCTTCAGGTAAGTGCAAAATCCGGTCTGATGCAACAGCAGTATCTAAATCCACTGCAGACCAATATTCCAGAAGATAATTTGCTGCCCAAAGAGCCAAGGCCGGACCTGTTTTGGCTTCACCACCATAATGAATCTCATTCCTGTTACTCCAGAGTGCCCATGCAGTAATTACAAGTTGTGAACATTTTTCCACACCAACTGCATTAGTCATCATGACAAACCATAATAGATCTTGAAACGAGTCAATATGAACATCCGCAGGCAGAAGTTGTAATTTTGTTGCAACCCAAGTCTCCTGTGCTTTAGTACAGCCCCAAAAAACGTGACCAGTTGTCTCAGCCATTTCATGACAGCAAACACACGTGTCTTCAGCAATGACATTATGCCTCTTTAACTTAACTTTGGTTGGTAAAGTGTCACGGCAAGCACGCCAACAAAAGTGTCGCACCTTATGAGGAACGGGCAAAGACCAAATTTTCTTCCAAAACTTCCTCAATAAACTACCATCAGAAGTAGTTCCACAGGTTGTAGATTTAAACAAACTAGCCGCTGATTTATAAGCACTCCTAACAGTGAAATTTCCATTGGTAGTTTCAGCCCAAACAATTTTATCCGCTGGTAGAGTAGCACTCAAAGGAATACTCTTAATTAATTCAGCTTCTTGAGGAATAAAAAGGCTGTCAATCACTTCAGTTTTCCACCTTGTTGTTCCTGTATCAATCAAATCTGATAAACAGGTCGACACAAATAAAAAGGGTCGTGTTAAGGTTAAGGAATCTTGACTCGTTTAATAAACATGTCAGTTAGTGTTGACTCATATTGTTGGATACTTATGAGTTAACACGACATGAACCCATAGTTTTAAAAATTGGATCGGACCGATCGGTCATACCGGTTAAAACCCCCCAAAATCGTTCAACAACCGGTCAAAAATCGGGCAAAAACCGAGGTTGAACCGAAAATTTAAAAAAAAAAGTTTGATGCCCGGTTCGGTTTTTAAAACCATGCATGAACTCGACACGCTAACACAAATTGCTACCTTTACTCAAAGGTATGGTTGGATAGGAATGAGGAGACAGTTTCACTAAAATCATCCAATAAGCTTGGCGAGAAGTGAGATGGTTTTCAGCTTTGGGAAAAAGATAGTTTTGTAGTAGGTTTTGTGTTGGAGTTCAAACAATGGTTCTCTAATAAAAGAGAGTTGGTTAACTATTAAGCTACAAGATTTTTAGCAATTACATGGTAGGTAGGTTTTATTTATTTATTTATTTATTTGTTGTTGTTGTTGTTGTTGTTGTTGTTGTTGATAATTTGATAGTTATAAAGAGGGGAGATTTGAATCTTGGATGTCTTGGAAACATCATGAGGGGCCAATAAGTTGAACTACAAGGCTCTTGGATGTATTGCTATTAACATCTAATATCTTTTTTTTTTTTTTTTTTTTGGAGAATCAACTTCTAATATACTTTAATTACATAGTATATTATATTTGATCAATAAGATATTTTGTATTTATTTGTCATGGGTATTTAAAATTAATAATGAAGATTTTGCCACCTAAAAATAATAATAATAATGAAGATTACGCTCACTTTCAAAAGGAAGTTGGTTAAATTCACGAGACTTCCAACTGATACCTTTGTGTTTATAGGAAATATCTAAAATAAAACTTTATTCGAGAAATTAGACATACTATTGACCATACTTGTTGACAATTTCTCAGTATGAGCTACTCTTGACTCTTGAAAAAAAAGAAAAAGAAAAAGAAAAAAGAGAGAGGTTGATAAGACATTAATCTAACAATCACAATGCACGAACCTAGAGTTCATTTTTTTTCTTGCCATGTGGCATGTTCTTATTCACCAATCAATGCGTGCTACACTACAAGTGTGGCATTGGGATTTTTCGCCATTTAACATGATTTTATTAACAATTTTGTTAGTTGGCAAGTTTTTGAAACCATTTTGTAAACTAACATTTCAATTCTCTAAAACTCGAGTTCCATGAAGGATCTCGAGTCTTAGAGGCTCGAGTTCCAAGAAGTGGCAAAGCTGATGTGGGTAAAAATCACATGGAACTCTGAGACTAGAGTTCCACAAAGGAAAAAAATTTTCAAAGGCTAAGAAAAGAAGAAAAGTCCATGCCTCCCATCACATGTCCCACCATTAAATTTGATGTCCCATCAAAACAAACTTGCTAGAGCAACAAATCAATAGCTAGAGGTTTGTCCTGCTTCAGCTTTCTTGGTCCCTAGCCAAATGATTCACTTTTGTCTTTTTCTAGATGACAACTGACAACTCATGCTACCTACTTCAGCTTTCTTGGTCCCCCATTCCACTAATGTGAATCATCTTTTCTTGTATTATTTCTTGGGATGCTTTGTAGGAACTTGAGTCTCTAAAACTTGAGTTCCACATGAATTTTTAGTCCACCTCAACTTTGCCACTACTTTGAAATCAAGTCTTTGAGACTTGAGTTCAGTTATTAAATTGGGGCTTTAAGGCTCAAGATGCTACTTAACAAAATAGTTTGCAAAACTTGTCAACTAACAAAATTGTTAGCAAAATTATGCTAAATGCCAAAAAAATCCTGTGACATTGGGCTAAACTTATGTTCAAGAGCCCAAATAATCGGTTTGGACTTTCTTGCCCAAATTCTCTTCTGTTCAACGAGCTCCTAAGTCATTCACCAATAAGCAAGACAAAATTGGCATTTGCCCCTTTCTATCAAACAATCCAGCATTTTGCCCCTTTTCCCAAAATAATTAGGGAAATGCCATTCTTTTGAAACTCGATTTTCTCAAAATCGAGTTAAGTCCTATAGTGGCATTTTAAGGAGCCTATTGTGACATTTTAAGGAGCTTATAGTGGCGTTTTGGAATTCAAGCTCCATTAACTCGAGTTATAGGTAAAAAAAAAAAAAAAAAAAAAAAAAAAAACAAAAACAAAAACTTGCATGGAACTCGAGTTCCAAGATGCCACTATAGGTCCTTAAAACGTTATTATAGGCTCTTTAAAACACCATTATAGGGCTCTAGAATTTTTATTTTTTTATAACTTGATTTTGAGAAAGTCGAGTTTCAAAAGATGAGCATTTTCCTAATTAGTTTGGGAAAGGGGGCAAAATGCTGGATTGTTTAATAGAAATGGGCAAAGGCCAATGTTGTCCCAAATAAGCATGCCGTTTGGGCTAATAAGACAGCAGATCTACAAAGTCCATCAATTTTCTCACAAGTTTGAAGTCTTGACTCTCATCTACAAAATCTATCAATGGACGAAATTCATGTTAAAATCTAACAGTGGCGAAAAAAAAGGAAAAATATGAGAGGAAAATATGAATTGATAGAAACTTAAAAGATGAAAATCATATGACTGCCGTAAGAGAAGAAGGAAAGCAAATTTAAGACTTCATTTTGTGGGAGACATTTTTGAGTCTTTTATATCTTTCATTTCATCACCCAAATCCTAGCCTACATTACAATCTATATACAAAGACCTCCTTGAAGTTTACACTTGAGGGACACGTGGTTTAAGCCATTGCAACTTATATATATATGTGTGTGTGTAGAGAGAGAGAGAGAGAGAGAGAGAGAGAGAGAGAGAGAGAGAGAGAGAGAGAGAGAGAGAGAGAGAGAGAGAGAGAGAGAGAGAGAGAGAGCTAAGCATGGAGCATCCGAACATGGCAACACAAAATGAGAGATCTATGAAAAAGACACACAAAAGCATGTAAAAAGACCAAACAAGCATAAACATGCAAATAAGACTCTAATCCAAACCATTTATTAAACTTGGCTGTTTGGATGTGGACCTTGAGCAATAGATCAAGATCTACATCCTACCCATTGAAAAAAGACACAAGAAAAGGCATAAACAAATATTCAAAGTTATAGAGCACTTAAGCATAGCATCCAAACATATAGATATGGCATAAAGAGCACAATCAAGAAACTTAGGCATATCCTAGCCCAAGAAAACTAGGCCAACATCATCAAAGCAATAAAAACATGCTAGAGAGATAGATAAGGCAATAAAACATGCTAGGGAGGAAGATAAAACAGTAAAACATGCTAGAAATTAAATGGGTGTAGATTGCAACTAAAAAGCTACATCTACACCCTGCCAACCTCAAAACCAAGGTAAATGGGTCAAGGAGGAGGAAATGGAAGCATGAACACTACCTATTGATGTATGAGAGATGACAGAATCAAGGATTTATTTGTGTGTGTTTGGGAGATAATTTAGGAGAAAAAAGAGAGAGCATTGCTCCAAAAAAATGCTTTAATGCCTCCCCCCCCCCCCCTTTTTTTTTTTTTTTTTTTTTTTTTTTTTTTAAAAAAAAAAAATCTAAGAGCTGGGGGAGTATTTATATTGATTTTGTGACGTTTTGGCTTCCGGCATGCACTACTAAGTGTAAGCCGAGTGGTCATGCTGATGTTAGCAATCGTGTCTTTTTTAGCTTTTACAGTTCCAATTTTAGTTGCTCATTTGAAGGCCTTTTCAGACTCCGATTGACCTAATTTTGGTGGCACTAGAAAGAGATGGATGTCTAATTTCTATATCACTTAAATTTTGAAAATCAGTCAGTTGGATCAAAAGTTATGGTCTCGGGAAACGAGCTGATGAGCCTAACATGGATTTTTAGATATCTCAACCGTTTTAAGTCCGATTTCAACTCATGAGAAGTTGTTTGAAAGGGAATTCAATATTCTTTGCAATGATGTTGGTTTTACCCCAATTAGACGTTTAGATCAAAAGTCAACTTTTGATCACCTCAAAAGTCAACCCTCATCAAATTTGGTCAAAGTTGACAAAAAGTTCTTATAACTAAGGCATTCCCTTTCATTCTACATGTATGGACCATCTACCTCTCTTATTCAAACTGTTTGACAACAATCACAAGATTAGTGACTATACGCAGTTACATTCTATTCATGTACTGATTATTAACAACTTGAACAACAATATCACTCTAGCACAAACATGTTCATGATTTAGATTTAAGAATCTAATACCTAGGGCAGCATCATATCTTCTTCAAGTGCTTCGGAATTGGAATCATCTCTTGTTTCTGAACTCGAATCAATTTCTTCAGGATTGGAATCATCTCCACTTGAATCATCTTCAGCCAACTCTGATTCCTCATGATCATCTTCATTTTCATCTTCTCCTCCAAACTCATGTCTCCCAATTAGTTCGCCATCTTTCCTATATATTTAAATGATTTTCCAATTCGAATCAACTACATTGTTCCAAAGCTGGCTGGGTACTAAGGTAAGTATATCTATATACCACCCACTTGACCAGTTATTGTCACGATCATATTGATAGTATTGTGTCATGTGTAAGAAAATCACATTGTCATCCATAATTTTGTACTCATGTACGCACTTGTGCCAATGGAAGTTGGCATAATGTAATTGTGGACTGTCTTTCATACAAAAATCTAGGATGTCCAACTGATTATATATGTCCCTCAAATCTCCTTCGAACTGTCTAGGGTCCCCGGAAAAATCTTGTGGATGAACTAAGACAATGGGAGAAACTGCTATAGGATGAGAGCCTCCAAACCTAACTATACCATCAAGATCCTCTCCCATAGTCATGATATATAAGAATGACGCTAAACAGGTAACCTCATCTCCCATTCCCATCTAGGTTGAATGTCACCGGAAACAAACCTATTTCTCAACCCTTCCAAATGCATCTCACCCTGGGCATTGCCTTCCAAAACTTCCAATCCTTCTTGCGGATGTGGATCAGATTTTCTATACATTTTTATCAACCTAATATTGGAATTAGGAGCTGATGGATCTGCAAAGAGCTTAAACTTCCAATTCATGTTTGTTTGCAGCATGTGGTCAAACAGAAAGTATAGGATTTTATAAGCCAATACTTTGTCATTCTCATGTACATAATCATCAACTACACAAACATACCACTCTAAATTGGCGCCATAGGTGGGAAGATTTGTGAAATCAAAAACCGAAAAGTACACAGTTTCGAATTTACCAAAAAACTCTAAGAGTGGTCCACCTAAGGTTTTGGGATTTGGGATTTCAGTTTGAACTGTCTCTAAAAATGGTGAAAATTGAACCTCATGTTCGTGTAGCAAATAACATTTAACTAAATTCAGATCAGAAATATGGATGGTCCAAGGCCGATCTATAGGATGAATCACATCCAGTAAATCTTGAACTTGATTATCATCCTCTCATTCATCGATCTATATCTGCAAGAATTGAATAATAATATTTTGAGTAATAAAAAATTTCTAGTGATATTGATTCTATGGTAAATAAAAGAATTGAATTGAATATCAATATCACAATACTAGCTTACTCATCCCCATCGGTAATGATAATAGCAAACAAAATTAAACTAACATATATAGACATTAGTTAAACTTTTGAGAGTAAAATTATAATTCTTTCAAAATTTTCTTGGTTAACAAACAAGATTTAGATCAAGTTTTGAGCAGAATTATATTTCTTTTAAAATTTTCTTGGTTAACGCACAAGATTTAGATTAGAACACAAGAAGAAGAATAATATTAACAAAAAAATAAAAAATAACAAAAACAACACGACAAGAAGAAGAATATCAAAACCTATTGGCTGAATGAGAAAGAGAGATTTTACCTTAGGAGGAGAAAGTCAAAAAATCAAAATGAAGTTCCAAAAGTTTTCAGAAATATCTAACATAATCAAGGAATTATAATTCTTTCAAAATTTTCTAGGCTGCTAAACAAAATTTTATGTAGCATAGATGTAACAGAGTAACTTTTTACCATACAAACTAACATATATAGACAATAGTACAACACAAAAAAAAAAAAGGCATAAATGCATTTTTAGTCCCTACATTTTGCATTCCATTTTGGTCCCTACATTTTATTTTTACCACTTTTAGTCTCTAAACCTATTAACGCCTGACATTTATGTCATTTCCATCACCCAACTAACAGCAAAAGCTGACATGGTTGACGGTAGAATAAAAAAATAATATAATCACACAGAATATAATGCCGTGTCAGCATAAAAATTTTAAAAATTAATTTTAACTAAATAAAAAAAAATTTTAAAACTCAAAAATCACTAAAATTAAGATCTAAAAAGTATCTTAAACAAAATTAAAAAAAACAAAATATTTGAAAAATTCGAAAAAACATGTGTTTTTCCCCAATCTTTGGTTGGAAACATGTTCAGACTATCTCTTTCTTCCAATTCCATTTCCAATTACAAATCCTAACTAAAACCAAACAAATCCTTATAAACCAATTTCTCTTCTCTACTTATCAAAAAAAAAAAAAAAAATTCTCTTCTCCTATCTCTGAGCTATTCCACAGTCCCCATTAAATCTCTCCAAACCTCTATCTCTACCTCTCGATCTCGCTTTCTCGGCAAGGGTGATGAAAGCGGTGAAGGCGATGGCAGCGACAACAGAGGCTTGAAGACTAAAGGTGACAGCGGCGGTGACTTGAAGATTGGTTGTTCTGGGTTTTGCTCGCATGGGTTTTGGATATAGATCGATGCTTTTGTGCTTGTTCTGAGTTTTTCTAGGTTTCAAATCGATGCTTCGTTGCTGCTCCGCCGCCGCTCAGTCCAACACTCTAACCCCTCTACCCTTTTTTCCCTTCGCGATTTCTCTCTCACGAACCCATATTTGCTCTCTCTTTTCCAACCGAACCCAGTTGAGACAAAGAAAAATAAAAAACAACAAAAATCCTTAACAATATCCACGAACCCAGATTTGCTCTCTCTCTTTCACGAACCCAGATTTGCTAACAATATTTATCAACTCCTAGAAAATTCATTTTCTTGTATATTATTATTATTTTTTGCTGTCTTTGGGTTCAAATTTGAGCTGCTGACATGTTTTTGTTTTTATTTTTGTGTGTGATTTCCATTGTAAGATGTCTGGGAAGTGTGTTGATGGAATTCGGATCAAATGTGTTTTTTTTTATGTGGGTATCTGTAAAAATTTAGGATTATGTGGTGTCTCGGTGGTGGTGGCTGCTAGCTTTTGGTGGTTGGGTTGAGTTTAGGTTGTTGTTGGCTTTGGTGGGTTGGTGGTGGTGGTGATTACTAGTCGTGAGCATGATGGATAGAGAGAGAGGAAGAGAGAGACGTGTGTTCTTGAGTTCATTGATCTAGGTTCGAGTTCTTGTGATCTTCAAGTTTTAGAGTTTTTTTTTTTTTTTTTTAATTTTTAAAATTTTAATTTATTTTAATATTTATTTTTAATTTAATTAATTAATGTGTGAGTGATTATATTATTTTTTTTATTCTACCGTCAGCCACGTCAGCTTTTGCTGTTAGTTGGGTGACGGAAATGACCTAAATATCAGACGTTAATTGGTTTAGGGACTAAAAGTGGTAAAGATAAAATGTAGGAACCAAAATGGAAAAAGTACAAAATGTAGGGACTAAAAATGCATTTACGCCAAAAAATAAATAACGATAATAAGGAGAAGAAGAAGATGAAGAATTACCAAACAAGATTTAGATAGCAGAGAGATATCTGATGATGCTGAGTTGAGAAGAATAAAGTGTGAGGTAGAGAAAGAAAGCTCTGAAGGGAATGAGTCTGGGATTGTTTATGTGTGTTTGAGAGAGAGAGAGAGAGAGGGAGGTCTGAGAGGAATGAGTAATGATCGAATATGAGGCAAAGAGAAAGGTCAGTCGACTATGGGGGAGAGGCAGAGTGAAGTAGAGAAAGAGAGGTTGGTCTATGAGAAAAGTTTGTTACATGAGTGGGGCCCACCGAAAGACCCCATTAAGAAGATTCCTCTCATAGTAGATGTGGAAGTACCCTTCCTTGGCTTGATACTAAGCTTTGGTCTTCTACAAGAGTGGGAGGATGAAGTGCAATGAAATCAAGTGGTTCACAATGATAGAAAATCTTAGTATTGTGCTATTAAAGGTTAGAGATATAAACAAACTCATTAGAATATTAACGTGTATTACATACTATCACCTTCTAGTAAGACTAGCATAGAGCCATATTTGAAAGCTTAGTTTCTACATTGGTTGAATTTAGCTAGAAAACATGCCTTGTTTGATTTTGTAAAGAACCATTGGCTAAAGTCAACTATGATTACAAGGTAGACAATGCTTGGTAGTGGATTGTGAGAGACCGCACCCCAAACCCGTTTTATAGGATGTTGGGCCAAACCTACGTAAATGGGTGGAGTCATGTTATTGGCTCTCAAAATAGAGGTTCAACTAGTTATATTTTCCCCTTTAGATTAAGAGTTTTACAATGGAGTCATCACTTATTTAATTATTGGGATAAATAAGAAAACCAAAATTGAAAAATTCCTCATTTTATTAATTTCAAATTGAATTTACATTGATCATAAAAAATTATATGAATAAGTATTTGTTCTACTAACCCTTGATCTAAGTTCGGAGGCTATGTTACAAGGTGGGAAGGTGTTAGGCACCCACCTTGCCCGATGAAACCGGTCTTCTAGATTATGGTAGCTAACATTCATATTACATCATCCAATATGTTATCAATCAATTTGCATATTGAATTTAAAGTGTGTGCATATGATAAACCCTAATTCCATTTATTAAGCATTTCATTTGGATTGAAAAATATATTCTAGTGAATGTGTGTGTATGGTGATATCCTAGATTCAAAGATTTGAAAGAATTATGAAATAAACATGTTTTTCATATTTGTGATGTGGATTTAAGATCAAATCTAGTGTTCATGCGTGAACAACCAAGAACATGTGAAGAACATTTAAGAATATTCAAACATATTCAAAAGAATTTAAATAATTACTATCATGCTTTAATCCTAAATTCTCATTATGGCAACACAAAAAACAAGTTAGGGAAATGAATTATACCTTCATGCAACATTCATACGGTGGAGGAGAAGACTCTTAGTAGAGGTCTTAAAGGTGGAGGAGAAGAAGAGTTAGGAGAGGAAGAGCGAGTCTCACTCAATACCTTGAATCTCAGGAAGACCAAGATATGATAAGACTAGTCTACTGCATTAGAACTCAAGAGAGAAGAAATGAGGTTTTTTGTGTCTTAGAATGAAGAAGAGGGGGGGTTTATATAGTAGTGGTGGAGGAAATATGAATGAGAGGCCATTTAATGAGGGGTGACAAAGAATCATAAACCAAGACCTCATTTTAGTCTTTGAGGAAATCTGGTACATCAAATATGGAGATTGGTGAGAGTGAGAAGCAAGCAAAGTTCGGTTTTCCTGTAGCTACTGTAACAATCTGTAGAACCAATTTCAAAAAATCATATCTTACTCAATTCTGATTAGAATTGTCTCGTTCTTATGCTCAAATTGAAGCCCTGGATGTCTAGTTTCTGGGAAAATTAACCTCATTCATAGATTCAAAATATTTTGAGAGATATCAATGAAATGGTGAGCATAGGTCATTTGTAAGAAAATAATTTCAGTACAATTAACATTAATAGGTCCCAAATTAGCTCTCAATTAACATTAATAGGCTCCAATCACTCCCATTTCAGACTTAATTAGTTTTAAATTTACCCTAATTAAAAGATAATTGTACAAATTACTCATTGAATGGTTAATGTTTAACTATCTAGTTAATTAGATGTGTGTAACCCTACCATAAAATGTAGTCCTAACCAATCAAATTATGACATATCATCGATCTCAAATTAATTATACTTATAACCAATTGAAATCAATTGTTCATAATCACATATAGTCGGACTCAATTTGTGATAGTGCATCTTAGCTATTAAAACTTGATTTGATGATAACTTTCAATCTAGTGGTCCGATTAGGGCTTATGACCAGTCGATTTGATCGTTGCAACATCAAAATCATTTTGATGAAATGAGATTAAGGATCTAATGACCAGAATCAATATGCATATTTCGAGGTGAGGTTAAATGTAGGTTGCAAAATGAGGTGTCAACATGGATGTGTCTAGTGATACTTTGTCAAGGTGTTTTAAATTTCATCAATGATCAGCTAGAATCATGTTTTCTTCTTCTTTTATGGGGTCTTTGGGTTTACAACATAGATTATTATGGGATTTTAAGGACTTGTTTTACTGCATATATTGCTAATACAAATGGATCAAAATGCTATTTTGGATTGGGTATTTGCCCATTACACTTTTAAATTTTTACACTAATATAGACATTAGACAATGGGGTGGAAATTAAAAATTTAATACCAAAATAAGGCGTTAACTTTAAATTTTTAATTTCAGGATATATTTACAAATACCCAATGTATTGGCAAGCACGTGCACTTGCAGCTCACACTAGTAGGCATAAATGTTCATAAGAGGTTATTTGTTGTGTAAATCAAGATCTCAAATGGAAATAGTAGAATGTCGTTTATAAAAATTAGTCTCATCACATGCGCTCCATGTATGCATGAGGCGCCCTTTTTTTTTTTTTTTTTAGTGTCATAATTTTCTATTCATTTCAATTTGAGGTTTAAGTGTATATTTAATCCTATTATGCATTTGAGAGACATTGATACAGTCATGAGTGTATTAGGCTAGCTCTAAAAAATGAACACATTAACACACGAACATATGATTTCAATGTTTTTTAGGTGTTTATTTTTTGTGGCTAGCCTAATGACACTTTTAACTGTATTAATATTTCTTAAATGCATAATATGATCAAACATACACCTTTTTTTTTAGAATGAATACCTCGAACTTTCATTAAAATATTAACCAAAGTCGGCCAATAGAACATTAAGAAAGTGTGGTGGAACATCCTCCATTCACACAGAATAACAACTAACATGTCTAGTAAGGTTATGAGTTACAACATTACCTACTCTACGAATATGGGAAAAATAAATTTGAGTAAAAGAATCAATTATTGGCCTAACAACAAAAATTAAATGACCAA
The DNA here is from genome assembly GCF_001633185.2 of Quercus lobata. Classification (NCBI taxonomy): domain Eukaryota; kingdom Viridiplantae; phylum Streptophyta; class Magnoliopsida; order Fagales; family Fagaceae; genus Quercus; species Quercus lobata. The sequence goes on along the minus strand of NC_044905.1, from coordinate 59,496,854 downwards.
AAGAAGCAAAAGATTCCTCCTCACTTGTGAATTTTTTGATAACTGTTTGGAGTCCCCCTCAACCACAATATTAGAAAAACCCAGTTCAAAAGCAAAAGTAATTGCTTTGACTGCAGCTAAAGCTCCTAAACATCTGTTAAAGGAGGGAGGTGGGTAGTTTCAAACATGGAGGCCAAAACTTGGCCATCATGGTTGTGAATAACCACTCCTATCCCACCTCTGTTGATATCTAAAGACAGTCCCATCGAAATTTACCTTGAATCGAGAGTTTGGAGGAGGAAGCCATCTGACCAACCGAGGATTATGGGCTACATTCTGTCTTGAGGATGCAGGAAGAACTTGAAGAAAATCTTGCAACACTTGGGACGCATGGACCAAAACTTGAGCTACTGGTAATTCCTACAATACCAAATGGTCCAAGCTATTGTGGCAAACAATTCCGGGTTCTTTCCTTCCTTCATGATATGTTGCACTAATTCCATGAAAGTGCATGGTCCGACAAATCAACCATTAGGAGTCTGATTCCCACATAGAATTGAGTTCATGGCATTCCTATAGTGTGTAGGACTGTCTTAACACAATTTTGACAATGCTCATAAATGTCCTCTAATAGGACTCTTTTATGAACCAAATTCAGCTTCACAGGGATTGCTTATATGAACACCACATGAAGTTTCTGACTTTGTTTGGAACCATAGCTCCCCAAATTTTCCTTTAAAGATCTTGTTGAGGGGTCGGACTTCTAATGGACAGGTTAGGAGAAATATTCTCTTTTACAAGAAAATTGTAACCGAATTTCACAGAATACAATCCCGAAGAGTTAAAAAACCAAATCAATTTATCCTTTGTACGTCTATTACTTAAAGGGATACTCAGAATTAAATCAGCCTCTTGAGGGCAAAATAAACCACACACCAGCTTGGAGTTCCAGGATATAGGGTTTGGGTTTATGAGATCACATACTCAAATGTCTTGAAAGCCCTCAATTATTGTAGAAAAAAATTCATGGGTGCTCCACTGAAGGGAGCCATGCATCAACCCAAACACTAATAGAATCTCCACACCCTACTCTCCATTTAGCTCCTCTCATCAACACATCCTTGCCTTTCAAGATGCTTTGCCAATCGTAGGATCCAGATATTGAACTTGAAGCTTCCATAATAGAGCAATTTGGAAAAAACTTACACTGTGTTTGGTTGGGGTGAAAATAGGGAGGATGGAAAACAGAGGGAGGAAAATAGGGTGGAAAACAGTGTTTTCCATTGTTTGGCAAAAGAAGGAAAATGGGGAGGAAGGAAAAGCCGGGAGAAAGTTTTCTCTACTAGGCCCACAATTTTCATCCTCTTAAATCGAGAGGAAAAGGCTAGAGAGAAAAGTGCTCTCATAGCACTTTTACACAAATGACCTCTCTTTCCCAACAGTCATAAGAACTCAGCAAAGAAGAAGAAGACAATTTTCCAACCACCAACTCAGCACAACCCAACTATCACCATCGCAACCCAAAAATAACTCAAAATCGACACAAAACAACTTAAAATCAACTCAAACCCCATTGGAAAACCCATTCCAAACCCAACTCAAAATCAACCAAAAACAAAATCAACTCAAAATCAAACCCAAAAATCAACTCAAAATTAAACCATTAACTTAAAACCCATAATCCAAACCCAAAATCAAAATCAAATACAAACCCAATGGTGGTAGAGACTTAAGGGATCTGAGAATTAAGGAGAGAGATGAGAGATTTCCTTATATTTCAATCATCTTCATCTTCTTTATCATCATCATCATCATCTTCTCTCTTCCTTGTAGTTTTCGAACTGTCAAAAAAAAAAAGAGGTGCAGAGACTTGAGGGATGAGAGAGGGGCGGAGACTTTGTGGGTTAGGGGAAAGTGAGAGTTAAGTCACTTTATGGGTTAGGTGGGAAATAATAAAAAAATTTTGAAAAAAATATTATTTTAATAAAAAAGTGTGTATAATAGATAAACTGATGTGAGTGTTTTGTAAAAGTAATGATGTGGTAAATTTTATATTATTTAATGAGTACAAATAAATCTATTTCTTACCTATTATGTAACAAGGGTATAATAGTCAATTTATATAAATTACATTTTCCATCCTTCCCTTTTTCTCTCTAACCAAACAAAAGAGTTTTTCACTCTCCCACTTTTCCACCCCTCCAACCAAACACGCAAGAGGGAAAACTAAATATTTTCCATCTTTCCACTTTCTCACTCCTCCAACTAAATGGACCCTTAAGCTTGAAAATACGAAAAAAAAAAAAAAAAGAATGCTTTTCATGCAAAAGTCACCAAGCTTGTTTAGCTAGGAGTGCGTTATTGAAGATAGCTAAATCCTTAAAACTCATACCTCCTTTTTTTTTTTTTTTTGGCTAAGAGTTTCCCATTTAACCTAGTGAATTTTCTGCCAGTTATCTCTTTATCCCCACCAAAACTTTTTTATTAGGCTCTCAATTTCATTGTAAAGACACAAAGGAATTTTGAAACAGCTCTTCGTGTAAGTAGGGATATCTTGGACAACAGCTTTAATTAGGATCTCCCTCCCTACTTGAGATAATAGCTTTTTTTCCCAGTCTTGTAATTTCCTCCACACCTTTTCCTTGATATAATTGAAACTATCCTTCTTCCTCCTACCCACGAAGAAGGGTAAAACCAAATACTTCTCATATTGTTTTATTTTTGGAACTCCCAAAGCATGCTTGATGTGTTCTCTCATCTCTTCTATAGTAGATTTACTGAAAAAGATTGTTGTTTTACTTTTGTTGATCTGTTGATTGGAGCATCTGCCATAAACATCTAGTATATCAAGAATTTTTTGACATTCCTGCACAAAATCCCTACAAAAAAAATATTCTATCAACTATAAAGAGAAGGTGGGTTAGTCTTGGGTTATTTCTACATACAACAGCTTAAGAAATAAGACCATGTAAACCCTCTGTGCATAATAAGAAGAGGAAAGGAGATAAAGTGTCTCCTTGTCTATTAAAACCCAACTTTCTCATTACCATCTTCAAGTAAGACCTTTCAACTCTGTCATAGGTTTTGCCCATATTAAGCTTTATGTCCATGTAATCATCTTTCCCTTTGTGCTTCTACATATTGTGAAGAGACTCAAAAGCTACCAAAATATTATTAGAAATAAGTCTACTCTTAGTGAATGCACTCTGGTGCTTAGTGATAATTTTTGGTAAAACTTTTTGAGTCTGTTGGCTAAAACCTTCGAAAAGATTTTGTAAAGAACATTATAGAGGCTAATAGGTCTAAATTTAGACATGAGCTTTAGGCTTTTAACCTTAGGGATAAAAGTAATGAAAGTGTCGTTAAGGTGGGCTGGGAAAGTAGCAGAATTAAGAAAATAAAGGACAGATTGAGATACAACATCACCTAGTAAATTCCAAAAAGTTTGATAGAAAAGGACATGCTATTCGGTCCTAGAGCTTGGAGTAAAGCCATTTGTATAATTGCTTCCTGAACTTCCCAAGCCATGAGCGGATAAGATAATTGAGCATTCATCTCATCCGTTGAAGAGGGTAAAATTTTGGGTGACGGATCCATTTAAATAAACCTGACGGCTCTAGATTAGTAGGTTGATGGTGGACGAAACCAAAGTGCACGAACACAAGGTGGACGGGTCTAGAGGCCACGTAGCATCCACCTAGTTTAAGTAATCTCCAAGGAATCTTAAATGGAAACAACTTGCGTCTCACGGTTAACCCTAGCTCATAGAGTCCCAATATGAATAGAATTCTAACATGAGGAGGATTTTGTAATATACGTCCATTAATGATGATCTTCCCTATAAGGAAACGCTTTCCTATGCAAGAAACGGAGGTCGGCCCTACACTACTATAAAAACCCCAAGACCCTCACAAACCAAGATACGCATAATTCATCCCAGCTCTGGCACTCTAGTGTTGTGAAATGTTTTTTGACTTAACCTTCGAAGGGTTTTTGGCCGGTACCACACCGGTACTCTCCTAGAGTTTTTCCTTGTTTTTGTCTCGCAAGTATCGTATTGAGCACGTGGGTATCGTGTGGCTTACAGACGATTTCCACCATCATCAATTGGCGTCGTCTGTGGGAAGAACGTTGATTAGGAGATAAGCCATATTCATCGCTTCCCGAACAAAAAGTTACATGGTACTTACCCGTTCGATGACAACCACCACCAACAATCAGGGCGACGAACTGCAACCCACTGCCCTGGAAAGGCAAGTCCAAACCCTCACAACAACAGTGGAATGTCTCACTAAGCAAAATCATGATCTAGAGGAACAGCTGCGCCAGAATAACGCAGCGATGGATACCTAAAAGGAAGACCAAGAAGGCACCAACGTTGAGAGAAGGAACCAAGAAGGGCCGGAAGGTAGTAACGTCCCGAGCAAGCCAGAGCGATAGGACACGAGTTGCCCATCCGTCATAGATATGGTTCCACCTTATATAGTCACCGAGATGCAGATGACGAAGGAACGGATGGACTTTATGATGAATGCCCTTAGAGGACGAGTGTCTAGTGACCTCGATGACTTGGTCTATCGAATTGATTCACCATTCACAGCGTCCGTCACTTCATTCCCCCTTCTACTGAAGTTTCATATGCCGCAGGTGGAAAATTATGATAGATCCAAAGACCTTTTAGATCACTTGGAGTCTTTCAAGACCTTGATGCACCTTTAAAGGGTGCCAGACGAGATCATGTGTAGAGACTTCCCTACCATGCTGAAGGGATCCGCAAGGATTTGGTTCAGCAGGCTAACGCCCAACTCCATTGTTACCTTCAAGGAGTTAAGTGCCCAGTTTGCCTCACACTTCATCGGTAGGCACAGGTATGAAAAGTTCACTGCATGCCTGATAAACATTAAGCAGTGGGAGGATGAGACGTTGAGGTCCACATCACCTGTTTTAACAAAGGGGCTCTCTTGATTGATGAAGCAAACGACAAGATACTCGTGGCTGCCTTCACGAACGGACTACAGAAGGGTAAACTCCTGTTTTTCCTATACAAGAATGACTCAAAAACTATGTCAGATGTGCTGTACAAGGTAACCAAGTACATGAACGCAGAAGATGTGTTGCTGGCCTGAGAAAAAAGCCAAGGAAAAGGAAAAGACAAGAGGACATACGGCAGGATAGGGGGCAAAAGATGGCTAGGACAGGAGAACGGCGGGAGGACAGGTGTTCCAAGCCCCGCACGGGAAAATTCATGAGCTTTACCCCGCTAACTACCCCAATCAACCAAGTCTTGATGCAAATCAAAGACGAAGGAACTCTGACATTTCCCGGCAAGTTAAAGAGAGATCCCAATAAGAGGTCTAGTGACAAGTACTGTCGTTTCCACCGTGACCATGGTTATGACACAGCCGACTGGTATGACTTAAAACAACAAATTGAAGCTTTTATCAAGCAAGGAAAGCTGCAAAGGTTCGTTTGCAAGGAGAGAACGGATCCACCTCAAGAGCAGGCTCCCCGTAGGGAGAACGAGCGTCCTAAACCACCCATAGGAGATATAAGAATGATTGTAGAAGGCACAACGGCTACTAGGTCCTATAAAAAGGCTCGTAAGACTTACCTCAAAATGGTCTAGAACATCTAGCTGACGGGGTCGGTACCAAAGATGGTGCGAGTCGACAACCCTATTATTGAATTCTCAGAAGATGGTGCTCGACGTGTTCACCACTCCCATGACGATGCACTTGTTGTTAGCATATGGGTAGGGGACTACAACACGCACCAAGTTTTGGTTGACAACGGTAGCTCAGCTGACATCCTATACTACCCAGCATTCTTGCAAATGAGGATTGACAGAGAGCAACTAGTTTCGACGAACGCTCCGCTCGCTGGTTTTGGAGGAATAAGGGTATTCCCCCTGGGCGCATCACATTGTCCGTGACGGTTGGCGACTACCCCCAACAGATCACTAAGGATGTAACATTCCTTATGGTCGACTGCTTGTCCGCTTACAATGCCATTCTCGGACGACCCACTCTTAATTCATGAAAGGCTGTAACCTTAACCTACCACTTAATGATCAAGTTCCCTATAGATTATGAAGTAGGGGAGTTGCGCGAAAATCAGGTGGCTACACGTAAATGCTACATAGCTATGATAGAGATAGACGACCATCTCTAGGCTATGAACATAGAAGAACGCTAGATGGTGATAGAGCCCGTTAAAAGGCTTGAAGAGATACTTCTCGACTACTCCAACCCTGATCGTACGACCAGGATTGGTGCCCTCGCCCACCCGACGGTTTGCCAAGCACTTACAACTTTTCTTAAAGATAACCGAGATATATTTGCTTGGAGCCGTGAAGACATGCCGGGGATAGACCCTTCGATCATGGTGCACAGACTGAACGTGTCGCCCTCCTTTACACCCATTCATCAGAAGAAGCGGGTATTCGCCCCAAAACGAGACCAAGCTATAGCAGAAGAAGTTCACAAGCTACAGGAGGCGAACATCATTAGGGAGGTTTACTACCCCAATTGGCTGGTAAACGTGGTAATGGTCAAGAAAGCAAGCGGGAAGTGGAGGATGTGTGTAGACTTCACCAACCTGAACAAGGCATGCCCCAAAGACAGCTATCCCCTCCCACAGATTGATATCTTAGTTGACTTTATGGCTCAACACCGGCTATTAAGCTTTATGGACGCTTTTTCAGGCTATAACCAGATCAGAATAAATGAAGCAGATTAGGAGAAGACTTCGTTCGTCACTAGCTAGGTTCTCTTCTGCTATAAAGTAATGTCGTTTGGCCTCAAAAATGCGAGTACGACGTATTAGAGGCTCATGAACAAGATGTTCGCAAAGCAGATTGAGAGAAATGTCCAGGTCTATGTAGATGACATGCTGGTGAAAAGCCGAAGAGAGGAAGATCATTTGGAGGATCTCAGAGAAACATTCGACACCCTTCGTTCCTACAACATGAAGCTCAATCTGGGTAAGTGTGCCTTCTGAGTGACGGCAGGAAAGTTCCTAGGATTCATGGTGTCTAAGAAGGGTATCGAGGCCAACCCAGAAAAGATCCGGGCTATAATAGAAATGACACCCCCAAGGAACGTGAAGGAAGTATAAAGCCTTAACGGCAGGGTAGCGGCACTGAACAGGTTCGTGCCAAGGGCAACAGATAAGTGTCTACCTTTCTTCCGTAAGCTGAAGAAATCTTTTGAATGGATGCCTAAATGTCAGTAGGCATTTGAGGACTTGAAGACCTACCTCTCATCCCCTTCGTTGTTGAGTCCTTCCTAGCCCGGAGAAGAACTATTCCTCTACTTAGCAGTATCCTTGGCAGTCGTCAGCGCAGCCTTAGTCAAGGAAGAAGACAGGGTACAAAAGCCCGTGTACTACACAAGTCGAGCGCTCCGAGGCGCAGAGGAAAGATACCCATCAATGGAGAAGCTCACCTTCACTTTAGTTACAATAGCTCGAAAGCTCAAGCCATACTTCCAGGCCCACACTATCGTCATCCTGACCGACAAACCTCTACGACCAGCAATGAGCAGTCCTAAAGTTGCCAGACGGATGGCGCTATGGGCAATAGAATTGAGCAAGTTCGACCTACAATACTGCTTGCGTACTGCCATAAAGGGACAAGCAGTCGTCGACTTCATTGCGAAGTTCACTAATATGGAAGGCCAGGGGGCAGAAGAGCCTCCTCACTAGAGCATCCACATTGATGGGTCATCTAACAAGCACATTGGTGGAATTAGTGTAGTGCTCTACTTTCTAGAAGAAGACAAGATCGAATGCATGGTTCAACTCGACTTCCCCATAACAAACAATGAAACAGAGTATGAAGTGTTATTGGCAAGACTAGACCTCGCCAAAGCTGTAAGAGCAACAAGTGTGATCGTATACTGTGACTCTCAAGTAGTCACCAATCAGATAAATGGCGACTACGAGTGCAAAGGAGAAAGGATGAAGAAGTATTTGGATTAGGTGCGGAAACGTGTCGACAAACTGGAAGCCAAGTTCTTCCAAATCATAAGAGAAGAAAACAAGCAGGCCGATCGCCTTGCCAAAGCTGCGTCAGCCGAATAAATGCTTCTCCCAGGTAAAGTACTTTCCTTTGTTCAAATTTCACCTTTGATAGATGACATCAGCGTGCAGGAAGTAAACTAAAAAAACAATTGGACTACACCAATACTTTCTTATTCGAAAGACGGCATACTACTCAAAGATAAAGGGGTGGCAAGGAAGTTGAAGGTTCAAGCAGCGCGGTTTGTCGTGAAGAAAGACGTCTTATACAAGAGGGGTTTCTCTCAACCGTACTTGAGATATTTAAGTCCCGAAGAAGCAGATTATGTCATGAGAGAAGTACACAAAGGGAACTCTGGCAACCACTCAGGATCGCAATCATTGGTACATAAACTAATTAGAGCTGGATACTACTGGCCTACTATGCAAGAGGATGCCCAGACTTATGTCATAGTATGTGACAAATGTCAAAAGTTTAGCAACGTCATCGGACAACCGACAGAAGAATTGACCCCGATAATAGCCCCGTGGCCATTTGCTCAATGAGGACTCGACATCAAGGGTCCATTCCTAATAGCAACGTGACAGCTGAAGTTCCTTATAGTCGGTATAGACTATTTTACTAAGTGAGTAGAAGCAGAAGCCTTGGCTACCATTAAGGAGAAAAACGTAAGAAGCTTCGTTTGGAGTAACATCATCTGCAAGTATGGAATCCCCAGAGTCTTGGTATCAGATAACAGGAAACAGTTTGACAACGACTCCTTCAAAGATTTTTGCTCACAATTAGGAATTAAGAACCACTACTCCTCCCCCGCCCACCCATAGGCCAACGAGCAAGTGGAGGTCACGAACCGATCCTTGCTTAAAATCATCAAGACTTGGCTCGAGGGGATAAATGGTGTATGGCCAGAAGTGCTGCCAAGCATGCTATGGGCATATAGGACGATAGCAAGGACACCTACAGGGAAACACCGTTTCGATTAACGTATGGAAGTGAGGTAGTCATCCCAGTAGAGGTCGAACTCACCAGCTATAGAGTGGATAATCATAATGAGGGGAGGAATGATGAAGCTATGTGTCTACAGCTGGATCTACTAGACGAACTCAGGGCAATAGTTGAATAGAGACTCGCACGATTCCAATACCTCATGGCCAAGCACTACAACTCCTGAGTCAAACACTGAGACTTCAAGGTTGAAGACCTCGTCTTGAGGAAGGTAATGCGTGCAGCTAGAGACCTTACCCAAGAAAAGCTCGGCCCTAATTGGGAGGGACCCTATAGAATCACGTCATGGCAGAGGAAAGACACCTACCACTTGGAGACATTGGACGAACAGAAGTTACACCATCCATGGAACAGAGAGCATCTCCGAAAGTACTACCAGTAGAAGATGACATGAAGAAGTGACACTCCTCATTTCTAGTTTATTTCTTTTAGTCATATTTTTGCTTACTACTTCTTAAGCCCAAAGGGCGAGTTTTTTTTTATCTTTTTTGAGAACAATCTTTTACTTATGCATGCGTTTACCAAAAATAAGAGGAGTTATTCAAATACAAGCTATTTATATTTTCTCTACTGAACTACTTTCGTTATTAAATCCATAAGTGGACGAGTTCATCCTATAAGGATGCTTTGAAATTATCAAGTCCACAAGTGGACGGATATATAATTAAGTCCATAAGTGGACGGGTCTATCCCACGAGGGTGAGTTAATATAATTAAGTTCACAAGTATACATTAGTGGACGGATTCATCCCATGAGGGGAAGTATAATTAAGTCCACAAGTATACATTAGTGGACGGGTCCATCACATGAGGGTGAGTATAATTGAGTCCATAACATGGATGGAATCAACAACGCGTTGAATTAAAAGCAAGAGGACAGGTCCATCCAAGAAGATGATGACATGGTAAAGTCCATAAAATTGACGGATTCAACAACATGTTGAATTAAAATTATCCATAAAGTGGACGGGTTCAACCACGCGTTGAATTGAAAGCACAAGTCCATAAGAGGATGGGTTCATCCGAGAAGATGACAATTATAAAGTCCACGAAGTGGACAGGTTCAACAACACGTTGCATTGACATTACAAGTCCAAAAGAGGACGGATTCATCCTAAAGACGGTTATATCCATACATAGCCATAAACTAAACGGATCTATCCATAAGAATAAAAGTAGATGGACAATACAGAATGGGTAATCTAATATTGCTGAAGCCCATAAAGGAAGAAGTTTAGTTATAGAAGACAACGATTAAATTAAACATTAACTGTTCTTTAAAATCTTTACATTCAAAAAAAAAAAAAATACTATTGCTGAACAGAGGTGTTTTCTTCTTTCTCCTCCTCTACTTGAACGTCATTAGAATGACGGATGCTATCTACAATGGGTTTAGCTTGGCTTTCAGCAGTAGGGTCATTGACAGGGGCATCATCAGCGAATAACTCGTCCGTGCTCTCGGAGTGGACGGGTTGAACTGAGGTTTGGGCCTGGGCGTTAATGTTAACATGAGATATGTCCAGGTTAAGATAAAAAGCCTTGACTTAACGAAGCCTTCAGCAAAGGAGCCTCCAAGCTCTGCTAGAAGGGCGTCGGAATCATGATACTCATGTATTGCTTCTTCCTTTGCCTGACGGAGCTGGTCCCTAGCGTCATGGATTTCTTTCTCCTTGTCCTCCAGGACCTGCTTTAATAGCTCCGTCTGCTTCTCTAGCTCGTCCCTGGCTTCCTCTAATAAAGCAAGCTTCTTCTCCTAGACCATCTTCCAGGCCTTCAACTCGTTCAGTTCATCCTCTGTCGAGCTCACCTTCGCTCTAATACAGTTCAGTGCTGTCTCATGGTTTAGACAACGACCCATTAATCCTTTTATCACTAACATCTCCTGGAAAAAAAATGGGTTAGTGTAACCAGGCAAGACAAAGGAAAGAGTAATAGGAAGGGGACGTACATGATTACCTGAGCAATGTTAAAAAGCTTCGTCTCCCCCATGGCTTCAGTAGCATGGTTGCTTAAGTCCTCATAGTCGTCGGATGTAATGATGGACGAGAGCTACTCCAATGCATACTTTGAATCCTCACGGAGGAGGACAGGTGGTTTTTCAGTGATAGAGGAGCCCTTCATAAAACCCTTGCCCTTTCCATGGCCAAGGGGAGTGACCGTCTTCTGGGTTTCAGCCTTTAACCCCACAACGAGCTTGAGGAGAGTCTTGGGCTTCTTAGGAAGACGATCAGACTTCTTCGACTGTTTCCTTTTGGTGGACGAGTTGGCCGAGCTCGTCCCCTTAGGGGTCTGACACTCCTGTTGCTTCTTTAAAGCGGCTTGCATATAGACCCTTCTCCTGGCAGCGTCCATTTCTGCACAAAGAGGACAGAGGTCAGGAGTTTGAAAAAAATAAAAATAAAAACATATTAGGTGACGGGCTTACGCTGAAGAATTTGAAGATTATAACGATGAGTGGCTGTTGTGGGCTTTAGTCCGTCACAGTACCAAAAGAGGGTGTTTAGGGTGACTAATTTAGCCCACGTCCTCTCCCCTAGCTTAGTTTTATTGAAAATTTTCTCCAAAAAACTCCACTACTCCAATGAGACTTGTGGACGGTCCTGAACTGTACAGGAAAGAGAAAGAAGACGGTTAGAGTAACGTCTAGCACAAATAATTAAAAGCTTGAATATAGACAGACGTATACTGGACGGGGGCATTATACCCCATGTCATGTCGACAGGCATGTATTCATGGTCACCAGGATGACACATCCACTTGTCACCTTCCAAGAAAAAATACCAACTCTTCTAGTTTCTGTTAGAGTCGGGGGTTTAATACACGAGCCTCAACAATGGGCTCTTGGGCACAAAGCTATACATGCCTTTTGACTGAGCAATCTCAGCCGGACAGTAATAATTGAAGAATTTTTCCACCGTCAACCTCTGTGCTCTGTTGGACATAGCCCTATATAAGACCTCCGTGGCGAGGAAGACCCTCTAAGCATTTGGGGAGATCTGGGTGACGGCCACACCCAAGTATTAAAGGAGGCGACGGAGAAGTGAACTTAAAGGGAACTTGAGCCTTGCCTTCAGCATCTGCTCATAGACCCTGACACCTTCATAGTAGCACTTTTTCGACATGTAAGGTGTCAGCATGGGTATGTTGACGGGTATTTGGTACTTCTCCTTAAGTGTCTTGAAGTGAGATTCTTTGATTGTAGAAGTAAAATTGTTAACCGTCGATATGGGTTGCATTATGAACTCCCTAAGTCCATCAGGACCTATGACGGACTGGACTGAGGGCTCAGCATCGACTAGACCATTAGTAGAATCATCCTAAGACATTGACGGATCTAAAATAGATGACGACATTATAAAGTCTAAAAGATGACAAGAGATTTGAACGAAAGGAGAAGGCTACTTACCACTTGGAGATGAGCAGCAAAAAGGTGTAAATGACAGATACACCAGTGAACGATATGTTTATCTAACAAGGGTGACAGTAGGGCTCTAATCGTAAAATTTCTGAGGAAAGTGGAAAATGAGTAAGGAGGAGGTAGGTTTATATTGAGGGAATGGCACAGAAGACAAAGGGATGCTTCGTTCCAGGAGATGGACTACTAAGTAAATGCCACGTGTCCCTACGACATTAATGACCCTAGGCCAGCTTGTCAGGCTAGGTATGTTTCTCAGAAGACAAATCAAACCATCACTCCATAGGTCTGTACACTCAAAGATCATAGACCCATAGAGTAAGGGGGCAACTAAAGAGGGTAAAATTACGGGTGACGAATCCATTTAAATAAACCTAACGGCTTTGGATCAGTAGGCTGATAGTGGATGGAACCAAAGTGCACAAGCACAAGGTGGACGGGTCTAGAGGCCATGTAGCATCCACCTGGTTTAAGTAATCTCCAAGGAATCCTAAATGGAAACAACTTGCGTCTCATAGTTAACCCTAACTTATAGAGTCCCAATATGAATAGAATTCTAACATGAGGAGGAGTCCGTAATATACGCCCATTAATGATGATCTTCCCTATAAGGAAACGCCTTCCTACGTAAGAAACGAAGGTCGGCCCTACACTACTGTAAAAACTTCTAGACCCTCACAAACCAAGGTATGCATAATTCATCCCAACTCTGGCACTCTAGAGTTGTGAAATATTTTATGACTTAACTTTCAGAGGGTCTTTGGCCGGTACCACACCAGTACTCTCCTAGGGTTTTTCCTTGTTTTTCTCTCGTAGGTATCGTATCGAGCACGTGGGTATCGTGTGGCTTACTGACGATTTCCACCATCATCATCCGTAATGATATGTTGGATGGAATTGATTGAACCATTAGGCTAGTTAAGGGTATTGAAGTGAAAAGCTCTCTATAAAAATCTCCCAGTGATTGAACCATTAGGCTAGTTAAGGGTATTGAAGTGAAAAGCTCTCTATAAAAATCTCCCAGTGTATTAGCCATTTCCTTCAAGTTTGAACACCACCTGCCATTTGAATTCCTTATTTTGTAGATAGAATTTTTTCGATGCCTTTGTGTAGCCCGACTATGAAAATATTTTGAATTTTTATCTCCATGCATAGCCTACAATGAGATGAGTAGAAAATTAAGATACTAAACCCAAAAAAAGAGCCCTATGCACATGCACATACGTGGAGAGGCGAGGCTAGTGTAAGTTACTATTTACCTTAATTTTTTTTTAAATACAGTAATTTTTTTAATGGAGAATACAATCCTCTTTATTTCCTTTAAATGGTTAAAATGGTAAATGAGGTAAGAGCACTAGCATCAGGTGGGTCAAATGCCAAATATTTGGCATTTGGCACATCAAACACCAAAAAACTACTCTTATCAGGTGTTTTAAATGCCAAAATATTTGGCATGGATGAACAATGCAATCTCAAATTTGAAAGCGTACTATTCATGAATTGCAAAACTTATATTATTTTTTTATTTGCAGTGGGCCTAGACAAATGTGGGAAATTTTTTTTTTCCCTTTTTTAATCAACTCTTCCCTGTCTCCTCTCTTCGCTCACACCTCTGAAGCTGTCTCTCCTGTCTGCCTTCATCTCTTCCTCTTCACTCTCATTCTCTTCCTTTCTCATCCTCAATCTACTCCGTTGACCTTGAGCCGCTGCCGTGCCAACGATCTCACTTGAAGTTGCCTTGCCTGGAGCTGTTGATCTCGCTTGGAGTTGTCTCGCGTGAAGCCATCGATCTTGCTTGGAGCTGCCGATTTCGCCTGGAACTGCTGATCTCACTTGGAGCCACCTTGCCTAAAGCCGCCGACCTCTCCTCTCTCCACCTCGCCGATCTCTCTTTCTCTTGGTGCTTGTGGCAATGTTTGTAGTAGTGGTTGGTTGATTTTGGTTGTTGTTAGTTGGTTGATTTTGGTTATTAGTAATGGTTTGTAACAATGGTGGCATGTGGTGGTGGGTTTGTAACAGTGGTTGGTTGTGGTGGAGTGGGCTGTGGTGGGGGTGGTAGTGAACTGGGTGGGAGTGGCAATGGTTGGTTTTTTTTTAATGTTATTTTAATATTTCTATATATTATTTTAATGTATAGAATTGAAAGATAAAATATGTGATATACGGTAAATTGTAAAATGATGTGTTAAAATAATAAAATAGCCTCTTTGATGTGTTAAAATCTGGGATGCACGAATGTGGCAAAATGGCCGCCGCACCCGTGTTCGATGTGGCTCGACGCGGCGATGCGCGAGGGACGCCGCTGCCTGTACGTTGAACTGCGTCCATTTTTTTTGTTTTTTGTTTTTTTGTTTTTTTTTGTTTTTCATTTCTAGATTCGCGTCAACTTGCGCTGATTCGACTCCGACGCGTGCCGAACCGAGTCGATTAGGATCATATTGGCTGAATATCGGAGTGTTTTGGCCAGAAAAAGGAAATCGGCGGGTAAGGAAAAAAAAAACTTAAACCAAAAATACCGATGGACTGGACTGGATATTGATACGCCGCTATCGCCGGTGGATTGAAATCGTATCTTTGCTTCTTCGTGTTCTTCTTTGCTTCATCTTCTTGAGTGAGTACTGAGTTGTTCTGTTCTTTTTTTTTTTTTTTTTAGGAAGAGTTCTGTAACTTCTGTTTCTCTTTTTGATAAGAACAACACTTGAAAGACTCTTCTTTGTTTTTTTGTGCCTCTCTGACCAAATGTGAGAGCCAGATCTTCCCTTTTTTTTTTAAATGGAAAGCTACACGTGAGTACCACCTCTTATTATTATCTATTTATTTTATTATTATTATTTTTTTTGGTCAACAAAGAACTATCATTAAACTTAGGAATTAATAAGTCTGTTACAACGAACGCAAGCTTTATCAGCTGCTAACAAACTATCCACCACAGGTGGCGGGTACACAAAAATTACAAAAGAGTCTAAGCTATTAGCTCCAAACTTGGCCAACGCATCAGCACATTGGTTAGCTTCCCTATAGATGTGAATTATCTGCTTGTTGGGAATCTCGTTCACCAGGTTCCTGCAATCAGTAAGCAACGACTCCATTAACAAATTGTTGGTATTGTTATTCATGAGTAGAACAATACTTAAAGCATCTAACTCAATGATGAGGTTGCTTAACCCCATCTCCTTAGCTAATAGGAGACCATCCCTTAAAGCCCACAACTCTGCCATGCAGCTGTTGGTACACCCAAGCGGCCTAGCATAACCTTTCAACCAAATCCCATCATGGTCCCTAATAATGCTGCCACCACCTGCACGTCCAGAGGAACCAAAAGCAGCCCCATCTGAGTTAAGCTTAGCCCATCCCATAGGAGGTTTCTCCCACCCAACTGTAATGAGAGTTTTAGCTTTAGGCATCTTAGCATTCAGCCCAACAGAAAAAAATTCAGCACCATCTCTGATGCTTTTCCTGAAGCATGACCGGTCCACCCTACCAGTCCTAAAGATTACATTATTCCTATGAAGCCATAAGTTCCACACACCCATGGGAAACAATATCTTCCACGGGATGCCCATCCATCTGGACTTGATATCAGTTTTGCAGCTAGCTTCGAGCCACTCACAAACCGGTAAGTCAAAAGTTTCCCTCAGGCTAAGCGGGAAGTGAAGTTGCTGCCAAAAAATCTGAGCATACTCACAGCCCCTTAATAAATGATCAACCGTTTCAAAGTCTTTATTACATAAACAACAAATGGGATCAAGACTTAAACCCCTTGAACCCAAAACATACCCGGTAGGAACATTGTTATGCAGACACAGCCAAAGGAAAAATTGAACCTTAGGCAAAGTTTCTACCTTCCACACCCAGGCTATCGAAACCGATTCAAGATTCAAAGGGTTTAAACCCCTTGCCAAAAGGTAGGCAGATTTCAACGAGAAAAAGCCGTTCTTGGAGAAGGCCCATTGAAGCGTATCCTCTGCCTCCTGATTGCAAGACAGCGGAGTAGCTTTAATGGCATTGAGAATATGGTCAGGCGGAACAAAGGATAGGCTATGGCCTTGCCATTCATAATTATGATCAAAACATTGCTTCACCGTAATCAAATCTTCATTGCGGTTCAAAGGACCCTCAATAACAGATCTCAACACACCCATTGGAAGCCACAAATCAGCCCAAAGCTTTACTGACTCTCCATTTTTAGCCGACCATTTAAGCCCTTTAACATACACCGGACCTCCCTTCTTAAACGCTGCCCAGCAGCTAGAACAGGGGAGTTTCTTCCCTTCTTCAGTCATTCTCCTAGGGGAAAGGTACTTGGCTGTGATCATTTTTGCCCATGGAGCTTCCTTTTCACACGCTAGTCTCCAACACAACTTAGCTAACAGCGCATTGTTTCTATCCTTCATCTTATGCAGCCCCAATCCACCAAGTTCTTTGGAAAGTGTCACCTTATCCCATCCAACTAAATGCAGCCTCCTTTTTTCTTCCGTTGAAACCCACAGAAAGTCCCTTATTAATTTATCCACTTGATCACAAACCTTAGCAGGAAGAGATTGACATTGCATATAGTATTCTGCCACAGGGGTTGCAGCAGCTTTAACAAGCACCAATCTACCAGCCTTCGACAATAATTTAGATCTCCAACCATCCAACTTGCTTTGAATTCTATTAATCACAAAGTTATAAGCATTCCCCATTCTACCTTGGTAAATGATGGGAAAACCAAGGTACTTACCTAAGTTACTAGTTTCGGTAATCCCCAATCTTCTACAAATGCCTCTTCTCCTTCCACCAGTAACATTAGGAGAAAATAGAATTTTTGATTTCTCAAGATTAATTTTCTGCCCAGCAAAGTTGCAGAAATTATCCAAAACTTCGATAATGGCTTCGCAATTCTTCCTATCTGCCTTAGCAAAGAGTATCAAGTCGTCTGCAAAAAACACATGAGAGAAGCTAGGCCCACTTCTAGATGCCCTAACCTTGTCCCATCTCCTACCTTCACACATACTAGTGATATGGGCTCCAAGGAATTCCATGCACAGAAGAAATAAGGAGGGAGAAATAGGATGTCTTATACCTCTAGAGGGTTGGAAAGAATCCAGCTTGCTTCCATTGAACAATAGGGCTGTGTTAGTGGTAGCCACGCAGCTCATGATCAACTTAACCATACTCTCAGAAACCCAAAGTGCTCAAGCACCATTTTGATAAAAGACCACTCTAAGCGGTCGTATGTCTTTTGAAGATCAACTTTTATAACCATAACCCCCGTTCTCCCCTTCCTCTTCTTAAAGGAATAAATCGGCTCTTGGGTGATTATTACATTATCTGTGCCCCTTCTCCCTTCAAGGAAAGCTGTCTGCATAGGGGAAATTAGAGAAGGTAGCAAGTGTCGAAGCCTCAAAACAATGATTTTTGAGATAATCTTATAAATCGTGTTGCATAAACTTATGGGCCTATAATGGCTGACAGTTTCAGGGCCGGGTTGTTTAGGGATAAGGGCAATAAGGGTTTGATTAAGGTACTCCGGAACCTTTTGTCTAAGAAACACCTCCTTAATCTCCCTCTTAACCGAGTCACCTACCACAAGCCAAAATCTTTGGAAAAAGCCAGCATGTAGACCATCAACACCAGGAGCTTTGTAAGGCTTCATAGACTTGAGGGCATTCCAAATTTCCCCATCAGATGGAATATTGGTCATGCTACCAGCTTCCTCAGGACTAAGCTTAGCACACCAATCCGAACTCCATTGAGGGGTAGTAGGGCAAAAAACTTGCTCTGTCTTATACAGCTTCTTGAAGCTTGAGTTAAATATCTCCTTCACTTCCTCAACATTGTGACATCATTCACCCTCATTGTTTTGAACACAAGTAATTCTATTCTTACTTCTCCTTTTGAGGGCAGAGATATGAAAGAACGACGTATTTCTCTCCCCTGCAATAACCAATTAGTTCTGGACTTCATAGCCCACAGCTCTTCTTCAAGTTGGAGAACTAAATTATACTCCTCAGCCAATTGCTTTTGGAGATTGATCAAAAAACTATTTGGGCATACAGCTAATGCTTTCTCAGCACCCAACATCCTAGCCAAAATCTTCTTCTTTCTTAGGAAAACATTTCCCAATACTTCTCTATTCCATCTTTGGGCCTTGGTCTTGAAGTTGGAAATAGCCTCAGCTAGATTGCCCTCCCTACCAGCCCAAGCATCTCTCACCACCATCGGAAAATCACTATGACTCAGCCAAATAGTCTGAAACCTAAATGGCCTATCAACATTAGACCCCAAGAAAGGATACAAGTTCAATAACAGGGGGCAATGGTCAGAGTTGATTCTAGCTAAATGGGTTACATTGGCTTCCGGATACAATTCTTTCCACCCCGGATTAATCCAGCATCTATCAAGTCTACATTGGATTAAATTTCCCAGCTCTCTCTTATTGGTCCAAGTATATTTTGGACCTGTAAACCCAAGATCCATCATACTACAATCATTCATACACTCTCTAATAGCTCTAACCCTTCTTTGACAAATAGGATTCCCCCCATATTTTTCATTAGCAGAAAGGACTTCATTAAAATCGCCCATGAGGGCCCAAGGTAAATCATGCATATTGGCTAGCATCCTAAGGTTATTCCACAGCATGCAACGTTCCTCAAATCTAGGACTTGCATAAATGGCACTAATTAACCAGGTAAAAGACTGAGATCTTACCTGAATCATCGCATGTATCTCCTGCTCCGTAGCTGCTAGGACATCAACATGCACTAAATCTGATCTCCAAAGCATCCAGATTCCTCCTGCAAACCCAATAGTATTCGCCACAGCATATCCATCAAACAGGAGAGCTTCAATAATCTCATCAGCTCTTGCACCACTCAACCTAGTCTCCGTAATCACCATGAGAATCGGAGAATGCCAATCGACCAAGTCCATAACCGTCTTTCTGAATTGGGGTTTCATAGCACCCCTGCAGTTCCAAATCAATATATTCATAATTTTATACGGGGTAGAGAGAGTGTCGAAACCAGACAAAGAAGAAGAATCCTCAGTGTCCCTCAACCTCCATGCCTCCAACAACTCCTTCCTTAACTCCCATTTCCCTCGGAATAGAGTCACCAAATGTTTGATTATCCCCAATTCTTCTTGAGATGCCTTGATTAGGATCGTGCCATTCATCTCTGGCTCGGCAAACTGAATCATCTTCACTCCGTGCAGATTGCCCATCAACGAGCATTCCATTGGCTTGGATTGGAGAACCTTCCTTACTGTGATCCTTGGTTCCGTCAACTTCGCTTCCGCCTCTAATAAGAATTTTTCCGAGTTCTGCATTACGGATTCTGTGGCTGATGGTCTTGAGCTTGTCTCCAGAGGTATTGGAACCGGCGGACGGTCCGTCAAGAACCTCCACCACGGGTTCGGTGTTAGGATCCAAGCATTGTCTTTCATCGGCAAATATCCCAGTTGCTTGCTTCTCTCCGTCAGTGGGAACAGATTTTTCCACGCCACCATCAGATCGGTCTCGAACCAGCCCCACACATCCGTTGGATCTTGTTTTATCCAACGTATTGTTTCCTCGCTCACCGGAATGACTTTTCCTTTGTAACAGATCGCCCACTTTTCTCTGCCTTCCATCGTTGTTGCTTGAGTGCTCAGTAGCAGAGCTAGCTTTCTCCTTTGAGTTGTGTGTCTCCGTTGGTTGTATTGTTGGACTTAGAGAGCTTGAAAGGCCGAGTGGGCCTTGTTGTGTTTCAGCTCCAAATACAAAAAGCCCATCCTTAAAGCTCGGGCCCACCTCATAAGTTTGCAATCCAACTAAGCTAGTTCTTTTCTGGTTCAAACTGGCGCGCACGCCTTTGTCCTTCGCACTCTTCCCAAATTTTGGTTTACTGATACTTGACGTAGCCATCACATTGGTCTCCTTCTGTGACACAATACTTTGCGTGTGCAGGACTTTCCTTTTACCACTCTTACTGTTCTGCCCAGCCACAATAGGCTTAGCTGTGGAAGCTAGTGACATCTGTGTCAGAGGTTCCTCTACCGTTTGCTTCTTCTCCGGATAGCTCTGCACAGGCTTTGTTTTGTTGTGAGATTTTTTCCTGCTAACAACCATCCATTCCCCATAATCTTCCTGAGAATTCTCCTTTTCCGTCCTCCCATCTTCCCCTTGAGTTCTTTGCACCTCCGTTTGCCCCTTATTCTGCTCCGAGCTTTGTTCTCTATGTTGCTCTCTAACAATAAATGGGCAAGCTTCAACTTTATGCCCGATCCTACCACATGAAAAACAAAGGGCATTTATACCGTCATACAGCACACATTGTTCAATCTTACCAAGATTAACTTTCCTTACCAATGGCTTATCCAAGTTAACTTGAATACATAGCCTAGCAAACCTTCCCCTTTCCTTATTAGCTGTATGATAATCAATCCTAAGAACTGGACCAATGGCTCTCCCAATTTTCTTAAGAGCATTGGGCTCATAAAATTCCATGGGTAACTCTGGTAATCTTATCCAAACAGTAACTGAAGAGAGTGTTGCTATGGAAGCTTTGAATCCTGGTTCCCATTGTCTTATGGCAAGAAATTGCTGGCCAATGAACCAAGGACCACCTGTGAGTATAGAATCCACATCCTCCATTAATTCAAATTTTACAAGATAGTAATCATAGCCCAAGTCTATGCAATCCATGCCACCAGTTGGGTTCCACATTTTTCGCACCCTCTCAACAAGGAAGGAAAAAGCCATTCTCCTCCCAAAAGTTTTGATGATAAGAGCTTTTTGCCATGGAGCTCTCATACGGGCTTTTTCTTCCTTGGAGAAACCTATTCTAATGTTGCCATCCTGCTCAAATTCTTCTTCATTATCAGATTCCAAGTCCTCTTGCATTGAACAATCAAAACCAAATGCTTCTGCAAAGGCACCGGGAATAGCCCCCACCAATTTATCCTTATAGCTCTCCACTTTGTTTCCTCTTCCAGTCTCATTTGTTTCAAAGGCACGATGGCTATCTTTGAATTTCTTGGTACTGCGAGCAAGGGTATCTTCTTCCTCATCCGAGCGCTTCAGCCTTTCTCTCTCCATCTGGTTCGTGATATTAAAATTATTTTATTATTATTATTATATAAAAAGTATTTTTAGCAATATATAAAATATAAATATTTTTAATAAATTTTTAATCGCGTATCTTATTTTTTTAAAATTATCGAGCCTCATTCCCACACTTGTACTCACACCCAAATTTAAAAACGCACCTGTACTTCGTAGGATAAAATGACATTTTTTTACAACCCCTGATGCTACAATAAAATTCTAAAAGTTTCCCAAAATTTTCTTTTTTGATAGGATCAAATAATTTTTTCTCCCATTAAAAAAAAAAAAAAAAATTCATTTTTTTCATTTCTCTTGATTAGAATTTATATTTGGTACCGTCACTCTCACAGTCAGTGGGTATGGCCGGGTCAGCGTGAACCAAAAACTGCCTTCAAATTCAAAGCGACGGCCACAGAGAGACAGAGTACTGAAGCTGCTCTTCTACTATGGTCGTCTAGGGCTTCCACAAGGATTCTTCCGATACCTAATCGAAACATAAGTAGCGAATCCGCCATGGCCACCAACAACAACTTCCTTTTTCTTCTTCTTTTGCTCTTCAACTTTCATTTCCGCCTCTCTTTCTCCGATGGTCAGTTCTCTCCTCTATTTTTCTTCCACATCAGTTCGATGCTTTTGAAATGACCTATTTTTATTGGTTTTGAATTTTGGGGAGCCTCAGGTGATTCGAACTCCATGGAGTCAGTTCCTGATCTTCAAAAGTCAATGTACAAGGTCATTGATGGGTATCCTTGTGTCCGATTGCTCAGTCTTTCTGGTCCAATTGGTTGTTCAAGTAAGTTCTCCTTAAACTTTCTAACCCAGAACCCTCTATTTTCTTTGCATTCAAATCAAATCAAATCAAATCAAATCGGTGCATTCTTGCTTCGCTTTCTAAATTCTCAGATCCTGGAAGACAAGTGGTCGTGGCCCCGATTGTAAGATATCAAAATGCTACTCAGTTGTCTCAGTCCTCTTCAATTTTGGTGTCATTGGATGAATTTCAAAGTTTCATCACCAGGCACGCCTTTTCTTTTATCTGCTTATTGTGTATTGTACTCATTTATGTTTTTCCCTTAAATTTCCATTCAAAATTTGAAATGTATTGTATGATGATTATTATGGGTGGGGTTGTGTTTCCGGGGTTTACTCAGTATTGTATGATGATTATTATGGGCGGGGTCGTGTTTCTGGGGTTTACTCCACAGGGGCAGGTGCACCAAGTGGCCCTGCCTTGAAGAGGTTCCTCGTTATCGAAAAAGAAAAGTATTTTATGATGATGCACACATATTGTGTGCGTATTGTCAAGTGCTTGGGGGACTACACACCCCCCGGAGAATAGTTAGGCTCTTGAAGAGCTCTGGACACGCATTAAACAAAAAAAGAAAAGAAAAAACTTTATACTGTCATGTTTGATAATTCCAAGAACCAACCTTGTCCAATAATTATCAAGAAAAATTGATAAAAATTATATAAAGCATTGTGTATGCATGGTGCTATTATAAACATTAAAAATGAGCCAAGAGCCTTGTAGCTCTATTGATTGGTATCTCTTGACTCTTGGTGTTTCTGATATTTGAAACATCCACGGTTCAAATCCCCCCCTTCCCCCAACTATCGAATTATCAAAATCATTAAAAATGACCTACGTAGAAATTTTAAGTCTGTGTGTGTTGGTTTGCAATATTGCTCTGTAATATCCTATAGATTTTTGTAGCCAGAGGCAATGGGAATATAATCGTGTATTTTTAAACCCACTAAAATTTAATACGCAACTTATTTGGTATTGTTGGTGGTGCTGTGGCCCAATCATTATTATTTTGCTTATGGATGCATCAGTAATTGTTTTATACAAAGTAAGTCATGGCTCTACTTGTATTCAATTGTTCTGGGCTTGTTCTATTATGCAGTTAGTAGCCTGATACTGCATTTAACCAAATGCTAATCTGTTTGGTTGGAAGCTTTTGCTTTTTTTTTTTTTTTTTGGTCTCACTTTTTACCATAAGCAACAAAACTTATTATTTTATTTATTTTTAATTTTTAATTTTTTTTATACTTGAAAATATGCTAACTTTTTT